>NC_056732.1:1429464815-1429572315 GCF_019279795.1 Protopterus annectens | reverse complement strand
TGTATGTGTTTGTAAGGGTCCTCCATGTGAAAATGGTGTGTGAGTGTCTGCATGAACATAGCCATGCTCAGTGCTCACTCTGCATCTTGGTATGACAGACAGGTGTGAACTGTACATGGTAGAGTTGGCAGTTCATCATTGTTACCCCTGACCACAAGAACTAACTCTGTTAGGGGTTGCGCTGACACCTTCATGCCCGAGATCAGATGCAGTGCTGCTACCTGAATGTGACAGATGTCAGCTGGACATGCTGCCTTCATGGGAATGCCCAGGAGCATGACCCCATTGCCTGCCACATCTGGGTGTGGGCAGCACACTCACTGATGGAGCAGTGGAAGTACTGCTACTATGGGACTGTGATTAGGCATGGCCACATTGGTTATCAGCAGATGTTGTGGCTGACCTATTCCCATGAGGATGCCATTCCCCTCCCAGTATATGTTCCATTAAAGACACTGCTTGTTCCATGACAGACACACCTGGGTCCATCACAGACTTTACTCTTTCCAATGTGTAATTCATCTGATCCAGTGAATTGGCAACATGGTGGAGTCAGTCACCCTGTGCCACATCTACAACCCTGAGCATTTGTCTGGAGTATCTTTTTCAATGTGCCTGTGCCTCCATGATGGCCATAAACATACAGTGAATGACATGGGAAGAGACACCTGCAGCAGGTAGAGGAGCAACAGCAGGACCCCCCGAGCACCCATCAATCCTTCTGCATAGCACCTCACCCACACTTTGGCTACAGCCAGAATCAACAGGCAGTGAAGCTGCAGTAGACACACTTCCCTGATCAATGTCCTCACCCTCCACCTGTTCAATATCTGTGGACTCAGTGGACATGGTAGAGATAGCCCTACTGGCTGGTCCGGGGAAAAAAGGAAGTGGATGGATGTCAACATTTATGTCAGATTCAACCTCTGCACCCCCGACTGTAACTCAGTTTCACCACCATCATCATCAGTGTCTGATGAGACACTGATATCAAGTGGCACAGGGCCCACACTCCCACTGTCATGATCACCTGTAATAAAAAGGAAGAAACATATGCATACATTAATACTTGCACTACTATGTTGCAATTTACACTAAATAACAGTGCTGCCATTATTACAGACAGTACAGCAATACACACACCAGGCCTAAAATGACACATTATGATATTTCTTTAAATTAATTTGCAGTACTGACATAAATATATTTGGCTTACCATCTGCAGGAGGCGTATATTGCTGGATTCCTGACAGTTCTGAAATATGTTAAGCAAGAGGTAAGGGCAACATCATCACATTTAACAACAAGACAAGGGATAATACATGTACACCTATCTGCATTAACTGTACATATAACAAGAATGTGGCTGACATCTCCAAACTAAGCTCATCATTGTAGCAATCTTCAATCCCCCCTCCAACCACATATGACACAGAAGTAACTTTTATTTCATTTGTTTTACTAGGCAGCAGCATTCAACTGACCATATAACAATGTCTACCTGGAAGCTTCCCTTGGTAGTCAGAAGGAGTGGTGCTCACATCAAGGACATACTGTGGTCCACTCTGCTGAGAGCTCTCATGTTGGAGGATATTCACCAGAAACTCTTCCTTGGGGGTAAAAGGTGGTTCTGTAGCAGGCTCTCCCCTTTTTACCCTTTGGACTCTGTCAACAGCAGCTGATCATCTGTGTACAGTGGTAATGTTGTCAGTGGCCCTGTGGCACACCTGTACATATGTCTGTTTGTGGCCACTCACTGAGCTGATGTTGGTAGAAATCTGCTGTCATACTTGGAGCCTTTGTTGCATATTGGCCTGACCCCTTCCCAGCAGAAATGCCCCATGATATTGTTTTTTGTTTCTCTGAATGGGATTCTCTGCCTCACTGACATTGTTTGTGTCTTGAAAGACAACAGAATGACAATACACATAAGTATTATATAACTACAAAGTAACTGTTTCCAGATAAAACTGTAAAAGTAGGCAGGTAGTAGTACCCACTGGAAAAACATAAAACAGTCTATAGATGTGAAATAATAACAACAGGCAGGATGCAAAACAAGTAGAGTAGCAAGAGCAACATATCCTTGTGTGTGCCATAACAGTAACTCAACTGTTCCCCCCAAAAGAGCAGTCCATTCTAGTTTGTAACATAACAGTAACTTTTCTTTGCTCCCCCCACCCACAAAAGAACAGGCAAATTAATCATTTTGTTAACAAAACATCTTTGAACTGATTAAAGTGCTTGCAAAGGACATGTCCCTGAAACATTTGCACATATATATCACACAGCATTCTATTCTCATGTATTGTCAATCATGTGTACCTCTGAAATGGCTTGACAAACATGGCCATGCCATCAGTACACTTCTAACTAATGCAAACAGATAAAAGTGTAAACGCCTTTGCTTCACATTATTCATTAATACATCCCAGCATATGCATTATGCAGGTAACAAAATGGGACCATTCCTACTGGAGTTCAATAGTCCTCTGTAAAGATATCTTTGGAAGAAATTTGCTTTTTTGAAGTCTTGTAAACATGTAGCAAGTGCCCTCACCATCAGTTTGGCTAGCTACACATTTGCCTTTTCATAATGAAATATATTATTAATGGATTGCATCTGTGTTAACCTGTGTTTCAGAGATGCTCATTACCACATAAGCAGCTGAACTGCATGCTAATCAACCAATATGGTAGAGCTATTTAACAAATTATAAAGCAACCACATAGACTCCATGCTGGCTTTTCTTCTGTATTTCAAAAGTAGTGGAGTACAGATACAGAAAGTCTACACAGACAGAATATTAGGAGCTGCTGCTGCTTAACTCCATTTGTATGTGCTTCAGGTGGCAGGTAATGCAGCTGCTGCTACTAATAGGCTTAGGCCAAGATGGAAAAGAGTTCTTAGGCCACATTTAACTTACTACAACATACAAGACATGCACATTGTAGAGTGTTCTAGGGTGGACAGGGACACAATTTAGGAACTTTGTGACCTCTGCCGGCCTCAACACTGAGCCAGAACCTTTACTTCTCCATGCATTGGCTGTGTACTGCTTGCATCACAGTCAGCAGTGAACTAACACTGTGACAACTGCTGCATTTACATGGTAAATCTTGAACATGTACTGTATCGTATAATAATATCATGGCAAGTCCTTGTATTTTATCACTTGGTACAGTAAGCAAGTAAAAAGTGGGAGATTTGTACAGAAATTAATGTAACATCTGACAGCAGAGAGTTATTTGACTTGCATATGTCCATTAGCAAGTAGTAGCCCTCAGCCATCAAAGATTCACATATTCATACCTCTCTGAAGTACTGATGATAACTGCATGCCCTCAGTTTACCACCATACATTTGTAATGAGAAACCATAAGAGAGAGGAATTAGAAAGTAATGAGACACATTGCAGTTTCTGACTTCACAACCCTCACAAGGTCAAACAGGCAGAATGCAAAACAAGGAGAGTAACGAGCAACATATCCTTGTTTGTACCATAACAGTAGCTCAGCCTGGGTCCATCCCTTGAAAGAACAATGTACCCTTGCATGTGCCATAACAGGAAGTCACCTTTGCTCCCCAACAAAACAGCAGTCTGTGCTTGTCTGTGCCATTCAACCTGCCCTTCATTTGACGGCAATTGCATATCATAGTGTTCCCAGTTAATATCCTCACATGTTAAGGTAACTGTTATAGACTGGCTTACACACTGCATGTCTCTGAGTACTAGTCAGATAACTGATAAATGACCAAGAAACACAGAAAGGTAAGACAGAACTGTACACTTGCAAGGAATAATCATAATAGGTTGTGTGATCACTAAGTGCATTACATCCAACTATATTAAATATAATAAATTTACAAATAAGAGTTTATGCCTTGATATCAATGTACATTCAATTGCACTTGGTTGGGTGAAGAATTACTTCATTTCTTTACTGCAAAGCTGTTTGTATGGCAAAGATGGATAAGGCACCATCCTGTTTTATAAAGGTGCATTGGAGTGAGAGTTGAGATACAGACCTATGTCAACATATCTCATGTGTACTAACATTTTCTACTGTGCATGTCATAGATTAAGTTCCTCATTTCAACTCTTTCTTATTTTTTAATTTTATTTATTTATTTTTTTGGTGGGAGACCACTGTTTGTGTGCTGTTACTCTCATCTGGTTTGCATGCAGAGCAGCAGAACAAAAATTGGTTGAATGACCCACCAGGTAGCAGACAGGAGTCAGACAACCATACACATAAGCAGGGTGCATTCAGTTAAGACTGTTATCCATCACTCAAACATGTTACCCGACAGTGTGCACCCTCGAGCACCATGTTTGCATGATAGTAAGAGATGCACAACACTTTCAAATGTTGCAAAACCAAAAAGTGCACACTTTCAGTAAGTAAGATATCTGCAATTGGCAGGAAAACATCGTTCTACATTGGTCTTGATCTGTGGTAGGCATGGCAGGTGTTTGTGGAGAGGTTTTGAGATTCTGTACTTAAGGAGTTCAAAGTGTTTGTTGGACTCCTAGTGAATGAGCATGGGCCCACGCTTTTGCAGAGGGACTATAATGGCTCACATTTCAAGTCAGAGGCATGGAATAGTCTTGCCTGGGCTGTGAGCAGTTGTACCAGTATCCTCTGCACTGGAGAACAATGTAGGAATCACTACAGAGACCTCAGAATGAGTAAAAGGGATACCCTTGTCCATTGGATCAAGGAATGTAGGAGTTTGAGCACTCTACAGATATGTAAGTATCACTTACAGAGACTACGTTTAGAATTAAAAGCTGGATATAGTCAGGATTGGTATTCATAATGGTATTCTGTTCTGTTTTTTCCACAGCTGTCACCTACCGAGAACTAAATGCATGAACCCAGGCCAATAGATCAACATGGATGTGAGAAGCATGTGGTAAGTATGCATCCGAACGGTACTATAATTTTAGCATTAAAGTAGACACCTTTATTGGTTTATTATACAGTTGTATCAAATTGAACATTCGTCTCTCAGCTGTAACAGGAAAGTATGCATGCATTATTCTGGAGGCGAAAACAACAGTTCAGTATTAGAGAATAGTCAGAGTTTGAGGGTTCAAAAACCACACTTCCCAAATATACAATACTGTTAAGTTTTCCTCGATATTGCAATGTAATATCAGAGCTCTAAAGAAGTTGCACCAATGGCCTGCTGTAAACTGTAATCAGTATAACTGGAACATGCATATGTGCAATATATGTACACATCAAGGATTGCTTTCTGAAATTTGTAGTATAGTGAACATCTGTTATGAGCTGGGTAGTCTTAACAGTAAAACATTATTTGCTAGGAATTGGTAGTCTTAATAGTAAAAGTAACAGACTAGAGTCAAGCAATTGTATCAATGCATTGTATGTCACATATGAAGTTGCTAATGTTCTTCCTTGTTTATCTCTCACCCCAACTCTTTTCTTTTTTTTTTTAATTTTTAATTGTTTTGTTTTTTCCCACAGCACAGCTGGGTAGGTCTGCCCCACAGGACCACCTGGCCCCACTCCACCGACTATGACATCAGGGCCCAGCATGTCTGAGACGCAACCTGGTAGCACCTCCTCTGCTGCCCCTGCACTACCTGGCCCCTCAGGATAGTTCTGCCCCACAAAATAGGCCAGTGGTTCCATCCAGGAGCAGTGGCAGAGGTGGTGATTTTATCACATGCAATGAACTGCCAGACTTGGTGTGTAGGATTGTGCACCACATGGTGGATGCATGCCTATGCCAGATGGAGACACTGTTCTCTGTAATTGTACTGAATAACATGAGGAGACACAGACATCAGACACTACAGCCATTGGTGCAGTGAGGTGATAGTGATGACAGTCCAGTCGGTGATGACTCAATTCTTACTGTCATCCAACTTGACGTCCATGGGTTCGTGATGTCCCCACTCTCACCACAACCATAATGCTCACCCACCTGTTGTATCCTTCACCATCCATGTGTCTTGTCTTGTATGTCCTGTCTGTCTTCAATTGCTTCACCGTCTATCCAACCTACCTGACCTAGAGATACCTACGTCCCTTCTCCAACATTCCTCTCTCTCTCAAAAAATAGGACACCTGTTCCACAAAAAAAAAAAAATGTTGCCCCATACATAGCTCTCGATTACACACATGCGTCATCTTGACACACTTAATTTGGTCCAATTGTCTATACAGCATGATTGCGTTGTGGTCACTCCTCTCTCTGGGGTTGACACTACAAATTCAGCTAATATTATGCACATCTGAACATTTTTACTGTTGAAGAAATGGATAGCTATGGCTCTTTCCTGTATCCCTTCTGCACATTCCTGGCCTCCTTGCACTTTGTTCTTCCCCCTGCTTGATCTCCATTTCACCACTTTCCTATCTTTTCCATTTCTTTTCTTTAAAGCATAATTGCATGGTGGTGAGCATCACACACTAAAGTGCGGCTACAGCAAAAAACAGCTATAAGTGTTATATACAGCTGTATTGGAAACCAGGACCATCTAGCCATATTTTAGAGACTCCATACCAACTATCACAATTTAGAATTTGCATTTACACGTAAAAGTATTTGAAACTATTACATATACTTGGATTGAAACCCAGTACCATCTGACTCCAAAAATGAATGGATCAATGCATTAACAGATGGTGCCACAGATTCAATTATATAGCAGGTATATTTTAGAGACTGAATAGCAAATGGCAAACTTAACTGCTGTTGCATGCACCTACTACTTAACTGACTCTCTGGCTACAAGTATTAACTCACTTAATGCAGTAATATGTTCCTTTTTGTGTCTAGATGGTACTGGTTCCAACCAGAGCTGTAGGTAATACATTGAACTACTTTTCTATTACCATTGCTTAATGATGTTGTGTGATGTGCACCATCTCACTCCATTGTGCACTAATGCTTTATAAAACTAAACAGGCATCATGCAATAATGCTTTATAAAACAGTACTGTGGATTGTGCAATGATGTTTCATACCAAATTAATGGGGAAGATATGACACTGGTGATATGGGAGCATGCATGGGGGAGTACAAAGGGAAATTCTTGGTAAACTGTGTCAATTACTATTTATTGTACAAAATAGATTTGCTACCTAATTAACTCTGTGGCAGGATGTATTAATGCATTGTTGCTGGAGGTAGATGTTACTGTGTTTGAATACAGGTGTAAGTAGTAATTTTACAAGTGTGTATGATACTTTTAAAAACATTTACTTGTATTGCTGCCATTCACCATTACTTTGTGTTGGTCACGCAATAATTCTTTAAAGAAAAGAAATGGGGAAGACAGGAAAGTGGTGAAATGGGGAGTAAGCAGGGGGAAAAACAAAGTAAAAGGAGGGCAGCAGCTGGGGTCCATGCTCCATAACTAGGAGTCCATTAAAGACTTTGGACACCTGAACACCCAACCTCTGTGCTTAGAAGTGCATTCCCTCACCAGCAACACAAGATATGGCTACCATAGATTAAGCACAATGTAGAATGAGCAATTCCCACTAATTGCATTTAGTATCCTTATGTTTTCCCACCAATTGCATGTCTCACACTTAGTGAAAGTCACACATTTTGGTTTTCCAACACTTGAAAATGTTACACATTGATTACCATTGCCCAAACACTGTAGGTGAAGGTGCACACTGGCGAGCACCATGCTTGTGTGATGTTAAGTGATGTGCAACAATGGCAAGCACTGCAATTTCAAAATTATTTGGTATACAGGCACTTGTGTAAATGTGCTAATCAAATGGACCATGTCTATGGTTCTCCTACACTTACAGCTGTTGCCACTAGAAGGCTGAGAAAACAGTTGTGTATGTTGCACTTCATCTCACAACATTAAAACAAAATTTGCACACCCTGTACTAGAACCTCAGACCATCTACACTCCACACCTACACTTAACACCTGCTGCCACAGAATTACTAACATGATATTCCCTATCTTAGTATTCATTGTAAAGTTTTCGCTATTAATTGCAGTGCAATGCTGTTTACCATGTCTGTGTGCTGGTCAGTAGTATTAATTGAATGCATCTGGTTTATGTTTGTGGCTGTCTGATTCCTGTCTGCACCCTGGTTGGTCCAGTCCCCCATTTTTTGCACTGCTGTGCTTCATGCAAACCAGATGATTGCAGCCAAACATGTTTGTGTGAAGTGGTGCATTACATAAACACAGGTCTCAAAAAAAAATAAATACATAAAATAAAAAATCGGAGACATATCAGAAATTAAGTAAAGCAATCTACTGCAGTACCCCCAAACAACTTCTAATGAAGAAAAAGCAAGTAAGGGAAATGTAATTGCTGTGCTGTCCTACAATCCAATTTCTCACCCAGCAACCGTACACAGAAATGTTATCTGCATCATACCTCCCAAATGTCCAAAATTTTGCAGAATGTCTAGATGTTTGCATAATATTTTTGCGCTGTTTCTTGTAAAATTTGTGGTTTTCTGGGAAATCACTGAAGATTGCAGTCAATATATAATGACATACATTTCAGGTTCGTCCTTCATATCCTTCATAAAATGCATGCTAACGCAAATTCTCCTACTCTTCCTACATTCTACATTTATAAGAACAATATGGTAAATCTGTCCCTATTTTTGGACCTTTGTCCCCCCATTATTTTAGTCTTTGTTCAGATTTCTTGTACTAAGAGGTTGGGAGGTAAGATCCACATTCTTATTACAGGTTTTGTGGCCAGCAACACTGGTGTGAGCCGTGAAACCTTGCTTACTCATACCACGCATCATTAATATGCATGGCGTGGTGCCACACGATGAGCAATATCACGTATTCCAAAACACTCTGCAAACCCTACATGGAGTTTATTGAATCTGAGGGTATATGAATCTGTTTATTTTATTATTTATTTATGCTTCATGTATCTAAGATGGAAGAAATTACTTTTGAGTGTTTCCTGAATTTTTGTTTTCTACATCAGAGTATTAATATTATTTAATGAATTATTAATTAATTAACTTACTTACTTATTTACTTATTTATGTACATGTACTTTCTTCTTTTGTGTGATCTGCACAGTCCTGCCGGGCCTATGGCCATATTCTAGGTGAGAACCAGAGGCATATTCCAGTATGGGTTTGTTAGTCCATTCAAAATATTCTCTTCAACTTTTTGGTAAGCAGCTAGGGAGAATGTACAGTCACTTACCACTCAGGAAGAGGTTTCATATATGTTTAAAATTTTATCCAGATGGAAGGCTGCTTTCAGAATGAAATAAACACTAAAGAATACTTATTATTCCAGACCTTAGATTATTCAACCTGTTTTAGTAGTTTCTGCCCGAGGGCTGATATGAAATAATGTAATTCAATCAAACAAATAAATGCAAGTAATTCTGAATGCAAGATATTAACTAGTATACCACTGGTATTAGTTCATGAATATGCAATGATGGAAAATGCTAAACAAACTTGATGTGATTCATACTGCTGACTTTATGTTACTTCTGTTGATTTAAAACAATATAAAATTGACAAAGTCATAACTCAAAATGGAGTGGGATGGGACACCTGCTATCCAACAAGTCAGCATTTACATGTTTTCCTGCTGTTCTCCTACACCAGTTTGCCGGAAAATATTTTCTGCAGTGTTGTACTTTAATAGTCCAGCTATGGACTAACAGCAGATGGCTGCAATTGCTTAAAGAATGGTTCTTTAAGTAATTATTGAAATGTAAAGCCTACTGACTGCCATCAGAAAATACAACAAAATTAGACTGGAATTTAACTTAATGTGCAGAAAACATAAACTACAGTAATTAAGAAATTATTACTTTACTCCATGAGATGAGTAGTAAGGAGCACAATTATTCAATACAATAAAAACATTCAGATGAGATAGCTGTAAAAACATTGTGATCTGTGTGAATCTGGCTCCTAGTTGTGGTACTTTCTAATAACTTGCTACAAATTACACTGTAGAGTGGTATAATTGGTTCCGGCTATCCCTTGGCCTTGCAAAAGCTTAAGTGGATAATCTTCTTCTTTTGACTTTTCCCAGTTAGGGGTCGCCACATTGGATCACCTGTCCGCATGATTGGCAGTGGAGTTTTTTTTTTACAGTGTCGAGTTGCCAGCTCAACACCCAACCTTCTACAGGAGGCATACACAAGCACACACTCACGCCTAGGGCCAATTTAGAGTGTCCAATCAACCTACAGCATGTCTTTGGGGATGTGGGAGGAAACCGGCGCACCCAGTGGAAACCCACATGACCACAGGGAGGACATGCAGAATCCGCACAGAAGGCACCCCAGCCGAGGATCGAACTGGAGAACCTTTTGCTGTGAGGTGACAACACTAATCACTGCACCACCGTGGCCAGCCCTTACTTAAGTGGATAATGTGAGAATTAAAAATATAAATGAGCATTATGTTTTTATTTAATATGAAAGACAAAGCCCAATAAGAAAAGAGAGGTGTTTGTAACAAGAGTATGGATGCTGCATATAAAATTACAGATGAGTTAGTGTTGTTTGTGACCTGCTACCTCAGTATATGGATTTTATGGCATGTACCTGATCTATATTAGGACGCCAAAATGTTATTCTGGTGAATACCTATTAATCGACCCGTAATCAGCGAAAATTGCTTCAGCAATTCATTGAATTTACTAAGGGCAACTAAATAGTTGCCCGAAGCACAACAGACAACTACAGAATGTTGCCCTTTTCTCTACTGTAGTCCAATCTCGTAGTTGGTATATATAGTTAGTTGGGTGTGGGTTTGATTCAACTACATACAAGTTAGTCTGTTGTGCTTCAGGCAACTATTTTGTTGTCCTTAGTAAATTCAGCAAATTGCTGACACAATTTTCGCTGATTAGCGGTCGATGAATAGGTGTTCACAGAAATAACATTTCACCAAACTAATATAAACCCCCTGATCCAGTGCAGTTTGTTACTTCTGGATAGTACTGCATTCTTTGGCATACACCTGTGGTTTAATCAAGATTTACTATGGGAAGTAAGAAAAAAATGCAATACTATTTGTCCAAAAATAATGTTCACTGGTGATATACAGTAGATTCATTTGGGAATTTAATAAGGAAAAAGAAACATTTTTTTAAGTATGTAAAAAAGGGATTTCTCATCCTCAGATGTGACTGACATTTAGACAAACTAAGTTCATTGCTTTGCAGAATACCCAATGGTCCATAATAAAGCTATGTCAATCATACATAATAAAAAGAAAATAATATGTATTAAGGAGAAAACTGATGCAACAGATTCAAAAGGTAATGCTCTCTTGTACATACATAGACTAACTGAGTGAAGCACACTTCCATGCACATATGCAGTGTACTTATAATGAGTGAGCAGATTTCAGTGCAGTATATTCTGTGTTCAGAACTCTGACCTGACTTGCTTCCTTCATTTTATTTACCTTTTAAAAGTATGTATTGCACATTACCTACTGAGACTGTGAAGTACTGCATCATGGTATATTTTCAGTCAGAATTTGTGCATGCCACAACCATTTTAAACACACGTGAAAAAAAAAACAGCGTGAAACGTTATTGATATAATTTTAAATACAAAAGAAGAAAAAAACACAAAACTATTATGGAACATCTGTTGAGATCTAATTGCAAAATTCTTTTGTTTTCTTCTACTTTCTTCTTACTTTACTGGTTTTCCAAACAGAAGAGAATGTTACTCAGGTCAGTGGCAACATTTGGTTGGAATGATCCATGTAGGGTTTGCAAGTTCATGCATATATGCAGAAAGTCACAGAGATTATTTTAGATTACACAATGACCCCCCATTAATATTCCAAAGTGTGCACACTGATTGGTCAGCATGCCCACTGTAAATCAGACTTATACTAATGGAAAAAGGTCCGGTCGCCCGTACTTTTTTCATTAGTATAAGTCTTTTTTTTTTGTGTGTGTGTGTGTGTGTGTGTGTGTGTGTGTGTGTGTGTGTGTGTGTGTGTGTGTGTGTGTGTTAGACAGCAATGGAGAATGGAAGAGCTCCATTGTTGTAATCTCGCTATGTTAAATGGGTTTAACATAGTGAGATAGCTTAAAAAAAAGCAACGGAGAAAGGAAGATCTATAAAATTACAGATGAGTCAGTGTTGTTTGTGACCTGTTACCACAGTATAGTAATAGATTTTATGGCATGTACCTGATCCAGGTCTATATTAGGTTGCCAAAATGTTATTCTGGTGAATACCTATTCATCGACCCGTAATCAGCGAAAATTGCTATGTTAAACTCTTTTAACTTAGCGAGACACCTTTTAAAAAGCAACGGAGATCTTCCTTTCTCCCTTGCCTCCATACACAGCTCTGATGTACTTTGTAAGCATATGCATGCATAGTACATAAGAACTGCTGCAGAATACTGGACAGCTGTGGAAGGGCAGCACAGAGGCATTATACAATGCCATTATTTAAGAAAAGTAAGTATTTTTTTTTATTAAATAATGTCATTGTATAATAGCAATAACCCACTTCTGGGTGTGGGTAATGCTGGATTTACCCTCGGTTGTCTTTGTTTGGCCACTCGGGCTTTGCCTTCGTGACCAAACCACACCAACCGTGGGTAAATCCAGCATTACCCACACCCAGGCATGGGTTATTGCTTAAATAATAAATGTCTATTAATTGATGTATATGATTTGAAGATAGCACTTTTTTTGGTTTGAGTAGATCTTCTTTTATGCAAAATATTTCTTTTGCACTTTAACTATCCATGTTGAAATGCTATGTTTTTTCTAGACTATTCATAGAATTATAAATGAGAAGAACTATAAATGAGAAGATGTACCTAGTTTGCTATTTTTAAATCAGTTCTTGGTCCCAGAGATTTATATTTTGTTTAATATGAGAAATCTGAATTATATTTTGTAAAGTCATTAACCCATTAACACCTATGTGGTGTGGAATGCAACACTTCTAGCAACCTATACATTTTGCATTCCAGAGCATTTTCTGAAAAATAAACTTGAAAGGCATAAGATAAACAAATATGAATATTTCCTAATTAATAAAAACTATTAAAACTGCACAAATAGCACGAAGTATTCTTTGCAGCGATAATAGTGCTTTCATAGTTTTTTTCTATGAATACTATATCATAATCCACGCAAGCTGCAAATTATATTCTTTGTGAAACTTTCACAAACCAGTTGTCATCTCTTGGAAACTATATTACGTAGACATATATTGTTAGAACTGTTTATTGTTGTTAACCAGGCACAAACTCTCACATGACAATAATACGTCCTCAGTGAATGAATGCTTATTTGAGATATTTACAGAAATATGAAACCATGTTTTAATTGTATAATTAACAATACAAATAATAGTAGATACGTCTCAAGATGTGCAGTTTACAGTACAACTATCAAAGATAGTTTTCATCAAAATTGTCTAAAGTTTCACCTAATATCATGTAACATTTTACAAGTCACTTTTTTTTAAAGTCATAAGTACATATGGAAATATTATTTATTTTCACAATTGCTAACAGACAGCTAGCAATATCTCTGGCACAGTGTGATATAAATTGACAATGAGAATGAATTTTCATGTCTCCCACCATAGCATTCACACCAAGGCCCCCCAGTAACAGCTAGAGCTCTCACATATGAAAATATGAATGCAAATAAGAAAATACAAATAATAAGGGGTGAACAAAGATTAATTTCCCCACTGCAGGCCATTCTAGACAAACAATCTTAGTTTCGTTTTTTTAATAACTCTTTGCCCTTTCTAATACTGCATATTATTAGCTGGCAAGTCACTTAGTCAAAGAAGGCACACACAAAAAGTTCTAGATGCCATAAGGAGGTAAGGCTGTGAATTGAAAGTATACAAAAAAGCATTTTAGGCTTCAGTGACTTAAATGCTTACCTTTATGTGCTTCTGATGGGTTTCAGAATAGCAGTGACTACATTGTGTTTGCATTGTATTACTCACTCATAATAATGGCACAACAGATGTATGTAATTAAGCACTTGCTAATATACAGTACAATGAAACAACAGATGTATGTAATTAAGCACTTGCTAATATACATTACATGAAATGTTCCTTTGATGTTATATGTATCCCAGGCAGAACATCTATTTGAAGACTCCTTTATTAGCATACTGTCCATTAGAGAACTCTAAGTGAAGCAACATGCCCTGTTTGTACAGGCACACATGCCAACAAAAACTGTAATGATCCTTCTGAATGGTCCTGTCTCCACTATGTTATTAAATCATCTATACAAAGGAATAAATCTACACATAAAATGTCAGTGGTGATATATCAGTGACTTTCTCCATTTTAAGAAGATGATTTTACATGTATCATAAATACTGATGACTTGCATAGTATTAGGTGTTCTTTTTCCATGAGTTCATATTTTGTAAAATTGGAGTTGAACAGGATTTAGGATAAGCCAAGTGCACCTCTGGGAAATAGTGGAATAATCAACAGAACAGCATTATTGCTAATGTAAATCTCAATCTCAATGGCTGAATGAGTGTCCCTCAAAGAAAACAAACAAACAAACAAAAAAATCACCACAAAATGGGTCTCTGCTTCTTGAACATTTACCATTCAAGCCTTCTACTTCTCAGTTTTCTGTCATTTATATATTTAAATTTGTTGTTGCATTACAAAAAAAAAAAGTTTATGCTTTTGCAACTCTCACTGTCACACTTCCAACTTGATTGTCTAACTTTACTGCTCATGTCATGCTGTTTGGGAGAATGTTACCAAACTTAATAAAAATAGTCTCAGAGTGACAACATTGGAAGGTAGACATAAAAAACATAATGCTAGTGCACTGTGATGAATATAGTAGTGAATTTAGTGCAACACCTCTCAGTTCTTATTAGGCATGCATGAGTGCAAGCACAGTGCTGTCATACTGAGGGAAGAGCTGGATAATGAAACTTCAGAGTTGAAATGATGGCACTGCTGGAGTACCCATGCTATGTGAGGTCATGTGACCCAGGGAGAGTGTGAAGCAGGTGGCCATCCTGATGCTATGCACACTCTCACATGCATCAGATCACCCCAACCCAGTGACCCTGGCATTGCAAGTAGCCCATGCAAGGATATCACAGCAGTGTGTCAAGTCATTTCAGTATATAAATTGAGTAAAAAGTGAGAGATATTACAGTCATACGTTGAGAAGGGGAAACAGAACAACAAATAGAAGGACAAAGAGAAGTTGGCAAAGAATTGGTTACAGCTACTAGGCACAGATACCTTTTTTTTAAGCAGAGGGCTGAACAGGGAAGGTAGCAAGGAATAATTGTGAACAGGGTGAAAGTTATAAAGGAAGAAGCTGGGACAGACAAAAAGATAGACAAAGCCTAACGAGTGATATTGGCACATCAGCAGACAACCCTAGAGAGATGCAGACTGAGAATGGGAAGACAGCTAGTGATGGGGAGGATTCCATTATTAACAAGGGATGGGGAGGGACACATTATGATTGAACAACATATGATGGGGATAGGAAAGGGGAAGTAGGGCATCACTATGTGGCTGAAACTGGAAACACAGATTCCATCAGTACTCCATATCTGACATCAAAGAAGGGTGTTGCCTTTGGCTTCCTGATGGACTGAACAAGTTAGGCATATGACTGAATTAGCCACACGAGGAGATAATTTAGGGTATTAAAGAGGCCATCCAGTTATCAGTCCATCTTGGCCTGTTCTAACTCCCACACTTCCCAAGAGGACACCCAGAACGGCCTATCTTCCCACTCATGAATGAAAAGTGTTTGCCTACCCTTGGTGAGATGTTACCATGAAGACCACCAACAAATCATCTTTTTTACCTACCATGTTATGGCCAATGAAGAGCGCAGTGGCAACTGCCTCATCACAGCATGCAACATGATTGATTCTGGAAAAAAGAACATAGGAAAAAAATCCAAACAGAAATCATCACTGAATATCATAGACACACTTGCATACAGTAAAGCTAAGAGGTCTGCTAGGTTCAGACTGAAAAAATGTCTTCTTGCAGTTAAAAAAGTGATCCATGTTCTAAATTCTGCTTTTACTAAGGTGAGTTGACTTGATAAAACCAGGCTGCCGGTTTTGCTCAAGTCTACCTATCAGCCTCATGATTCCCTTTGTTTTTAATTTATTATTTTATATCCTTGATGACTGGAAAGGTTCAAATGGGCAGAGCCTATCTGGTGTAAAATACAAAGTAGTAATTTAAAATATAGACTGGATATGCATATATTATACTGCAGTGTAACAGCATCTACATCTATGTCTATATCTATGTCATAAGCAGCAAATAATGCAGTACTTCAGATAACTTATATGTAGCATGTGGACTTCCATTATTATGTCCCAATTTTGCAAAAAGGGCAAACCAGTAAAGTGCTTCTGTAGCATGAGGCCCAGTCTTAACAATTGTTAAGCACCCCTGCTTAAGATGTTAAGATCAGGGAATGCACTAGGCAGTAAAACCTGCTAGTAGTGGCCAGCAAACAACAGCAGCAGGATTTTTTATTTATTTATTTATTTTGACATTTGTTAACTGGGTATATCCTACTGAGCAGGTGCACTTTTTCAGCAGAGGCCCATGGAGAAAAACTCTTTATAGAAAGACTTTTAAATATAGGAAAAAAACTCAAAAATACAGGAAAACTTTAAATACAGAACAGACTCTAAATGCAGAAATAACTCTAAGTACATAAAAAACTCTAAATACAGTAAAAAAAATATAGAAAACAGAAACTACTGAGATAGAGAGTAAAATACTACCAAACAAAGTTTTGGAGAATATGTTACATAGGAAGAATAAAAAGGACAATAAATCAATAGGTTGAATATTTACCTGTGGTACTAGGAAGGTGTAAACTTAAATGGGCATGTTGATCAGAAAAATCTGGGGGATTTTATAGTGTCACACTAGTATGTTGCTTGTATTAGAGGAAGGGATAAAAGTGATAGTTAAGTGAAGTGAAGATGGAGTGAGGACAGAGTAAGGTAAGTTATGATAAAGTTAGAGATGGGGTGTAAGAGGGGAATAAGAAGGTGAGGTATCTGGGAAACAGTGTGAAGTGAGGGGTGAGGAGGTGGGATAAGAGATAGTTAAGTTGGGCTTTGACAGGAGCAGACCCATGAGTTCTGTAGTGTCTGTCTTAATACTCTTTTGAAGTTGATGGCATTTGATATCGTTCTTATGGTGAGAGGAAGTTTGTTTCAGGCCAAGGCTACAGAGTAGCTGTATAAGTTTTGGCATATAGTTGTTTTGGGCTTGTAGATTTCTAATAGAAGCTGATGAGAACTCCGGAGAGAGGACAATTGGGAATATAGAAAGTGATGAGTGATGAGATGGCAGGACAGGAGGAGGGTTTATTAATAATGGAGCGTGTAACAAACAGTTGAGCTAGGAGAAGCTGGTGAGGGAACTTAAGCCAATTTAGGGATTTAAGAGTAAGGCAGTGGTGTGAATTGCAGGGTTAATTTGTGAAGAACCTAGCAACATTACTATATGAGAGTTCAAGTTTAGATTTTAGGGAGGATTGAAGGTTGGATAAGATGCAAAAAAAAAATGATGGCACCCTCTGTGGCTGCAGCTGTGTCAGCTCATCAGAGAGATATGCTTACTCTGTCTTGTCTTAGGTTCATAGGTTCATACTAGGCTATCTGCCCTAGGGCATTTATAAGCCTAGCCAGAATGTGTTTGGCTTTTGCCACCCATTTTAAATTAATTTTGCTATGCCCTTTTTCAAGGTTAGTATACTGTGCCTCTGTCTAACAGTGACACAGAAGTGATACCAGGTTAAACCTACGATCTCCCATCCACTCATCAAGATTCCTCTTGAAGAGACTCAATGAGGGACTCTGCCTAACCTGGACTGGGATTTTATTCCAGAGTGAAGGGAGCCTCTGGGTTATGAATCTGTCCCTCCAGCATGTCCTATTTATTTCAGTGCTGAGGTTCAGGTCTTTCGAGCGCGTAGCTCGATGGGATTTGGATTATCTGAGGTGCAACATGTCCACTAATTCCGGGTTGGACATGGCTTTATACGTCAGACACAGATCACCCCTGAACAGGCGGTATGCCACTGAGTAGAGCTGGAGTTTCTTTAACCGGGCAGCATATGGCATCTGTTTGAGTCCTTTGATCCTCTTGATGAGGTACTTTTGGGGTCTTTCCAGTTGCTGCAGGTGTCTGGTAAGGTACATCCCAAAATGGGCATTGTACTCAATTATGGGCCTGATGAGGGATGAGTAAAGAGGCACGATGACCTCCCGTGATCTAGATGTGAATCCCTTCATGATTAGGTGGGCTATATAAAATGTTTTTCTAACCACTTTGGCCACGTGGTTGTCAAATGAGAGACTGCTATAAACTTGGGTCCCCAGGTCCCTAATTACTTCTTCTGTACTTAATGGATTACCAACTATGTGGTAATTTGTGGGCACTTTGTTTTTGCCGAAGGGGATGACTATACACTTTTTGGCATTTAGCTTGAGGCCATGGCTCTGGCACCAGTTGTCTGTTTCTATGAGGCTCTTTTGAAGGATGCTTGTGTCAGCTGGAGAGTCGATTATGGTGCCCAGTTTGCAGTCATCTGTGAACTTGGTCAGCCACAGTCCTTCCGTGTTTTTCCTGTACCTCCGAGAAATATATACCGAACAAGAGAGGTCCCAGGACTGAGCCTTGTGGGATGCCACTTGTAACTGGTTTGGAGTCTGACATGGCTCCAGCAATTCTAACCATGTGGGTTCTGTCCTTGAGCCAGTTTGCATTCCATCTAGTGACATAGGGGTTTATATTTAAGCTGGTGAGCTTATCTATAATGCCTGAGTGGGGTATTGTATTGAAGGCTTTTGCGAGGTCCAGGTAGGCTGTGTGGACCACCTTCCCTTCATCAATGGCCTTGGTGACTGTTTCAAAGAAATCAACCAGGTTTAAGAGGCAGGATCTGCCCTTAACAAAGCCGAACTGGGTAGGATCCAGTGTCTGTAGGTCCCCAATATCTTTATTTATGAGGTCCATGATGATCCTTTCCATAGCTTTGCAGACCAAGCTAGTCAGGCTTATGGGGCCATAGTTTCCAGGATCCGTTGAGGCACCACCTTTGTGGAGAGGGACCACAAGGTGGAGGCCTTTCAGTCAAAACTTCAAGAAAATCACTTTCTGGGCTTTTAAGTGGAAGTACATTAACTTACAGTAGACAGAAGTTTCTGGAAATTTAGCAGTTAACAGTTTCATGTTGCTGGCTAGATTCCCTACAGTCAGCAGAGTTCCTGGGACATACTACCCTCACATAAATATTGGAGCTGTGTATTTTAACCCAGCATGCCTTAAAGTGACTGAAACATGAGACAGAAGGTTGTGGAACACTCAGGACAAGACAGAAAAGGAAAAGATATCAGCAAACCAGAAAAAGGGGCTGCAGGGCTGGAATAGCTGCAAAGCTGAAAAGAAATCCTCACAGGCCTGCTTTGACTTCAATACTGCTAGCAAATGCACACTTGTTGGACAGCAAAATGAATGACCTGAAGCTGGAATACTACAGCAAAAATAAGGTGAGAAATACCTCTTTATTGATGATTACTGAGATGTGGCTGCATAACAAGATTAATGATAGTGCTGCTAGATTAGAAAGCTTCATATTCTTTCATACAGACAGATGTCAAGCTTTGTGTGGAAAGGCCAAGGGAGGTGGAGTCTGCATCTATGTGAAAGAAAGATGGTGTAAGAAATGTGAGATTGTTCAGTCTCATTGCTCGGATAATCTATAGTTCCTGTACTTAAATGCAGACCATTTTATGTACCTAGAGAGCTAAATGGAATATATGAATAGTGGTATACATTCCACCCAGTGCAAACACCAACCACTGAGGCTGTGAGCAATCTTTATAACTCTGTCTGTGAGATCCATATAGAAGCAGTCTGTCCAATGTCAAGAGGCTCTATCTCCTCTACTTCCCAATTCTATAGGAGTACCACAAGGGTTCACCCACAGTATCAGCCATAGTGATATCCCATTTTTGGATGTCCTTATTGGATTGGGGTCTAGTGGGTTTACTTCCCAATTATACCGTAAACCCACTTTTTCTAACGACTATTTGTATTTTTCCAGCTGTCATCCACCCCACATTTTCTCCAACATAGTTAAGGGAAAATGCATCCGTGCTGCGAGGATGTCTTCCACTAAAAAAGTTATGACTATTGAAATTGCTAATGTCAAAAAACTATTTCTGGATAGAGGGTATCCGTTGCAAATGGTTAACAGCATTACTAAATATGTGCAAAAAGAATGGGGTATCAAATATCCTCCGTTGTTAGGAAAATATTCTGTTATTCCAGAAAAAGAGGCAAAGGATGAACAAATGTACCGAAGGGTGTGTGTTTTGACTTATACCCCCCCATACAAATGTCATAATGGACATATTAAAGCAACATTGGGATATTATCCTAGCTTCTAGACTTGAAGATATAGTTGGACTTGTGCCAAAGGTAGTGTACAAGACAGGAGCAAATTTAAAGAGAATCATAGAAAGTAATATATATGACAGCGACCAACGGGATACTCTTACAGGTACCACTAAATGTGGTTCCTGTAATCAGTGTAGGCACATTAATGAGGCTAAAAATATTAGTCTAAGGGATAGTAATAACACATTCATTAAGTTTAGGAAAGGGAATTGTAATTCCACTAAAGTGGTATATTTAGCCACATGCATTCATTGTCCCGCTTATTACGTGGGCAAAACGGAAAGGAATTTAAAGAAGCGTATGTATGAACATTTTTACCGAATTCGGAAAAAAGATAATAAAAATGCACTGTATAGGCATTTGCTTGAACATGGGGAAACCCATACCTTCCGTTTTGCCATCATTGAACATTTGCAAAGTTCTACATTTAGTGGTAATTGGAAAATGCAGTTATCTGCGTTAGAGAGTAAATGGCAGATAATATTAGATGCTACGAGGGCTCCTGGACTTAATGATTCAATTAGTATAAAACCATTTTTGGTACTAGCTCAATAAAATTATTGGTATAATTAATTTACCAGTGCATGCACACATTATTATGTATACAATTGTGGATCTTTATGTATTCACATATATTTATGGTGGTATATGTATAGATGATGTATAGATAAGATGTTTTTAAATTTTTAAATTTATATTTTTCATATATATTTTTTTATATGTATATATATTCTTTATATACTTTTTTAAATGTATTTAAATTAAGTATACTTTAATTAGATTCTTTGTGACGTTTTTATAACTATATTACACGTATTGTTTACTAGTGAGGTATTCTAAGTAGTACACCTTTAAATGTTTTGGCGCCTTTTTTAAATTTTTTTAAATTTATTAGGGTATATAAACTTGTTAGGTATGGATATGTATGGTTCTGATGAAGACTAGTATTTCTAGTTGAAAGCGCTAAACCAGGTTGCAATAAACTGTTTTTCCTGTGTACGAGGTTTGCTGATTTTCCCAGTTCCTATTTTCTTATCAATTCTATAGGAGTACCACAAGGGTCAATACTCAGTCAACTCTTTTTCTCTATATTCACTAATAACCTGTACACTGCCACACAACAAGCCTCCCTTGTACAGTATGCTGATGACGCAACACTCATTCATCTGCACAGCTCCATCTCTCTCTACTCTACAGCAACTGGCCCAAGAATCTTTCTCTGCTATTGAAAATTGCATCACTGATATCCAACTTATTCATAACCCCAACAAGACTGAATTATTTCTATTCACGCCAAACAAATCCAAATCTACTCCCCTAACCTTCTCCATCTCATCCAAAAATGGCACTCTAATCACTCCTTCAACCCAGACCAAACTCCTCAGGATAGAAATTGATAAAAATCTCTACTCTGAGGACAAACTTTCTAAAAGGTCCATAAAAAATGGGTTCTCTTTATCGGCACAAAAACTCTCATTGATAAAGCAAGAATCACCTTAGCCCAACCTCACCTTCTGTCTACACTCACATATGCAGCTCCAATACTAACCCACATTAGAAAAACTGATCTAGACAAAATTGAATCCTGCTACAATAAAACTGCAACATTTGCCAATAACTCCCCATTCAGAACCCATCACTGCCAAGTATTAAGAAATCTTAAATGGCTTGAATTACCCCAACTGCTCACCTATCAACAGCTGACTACCGCATTCAATATCCTTACCAACCCGAAAAAATTCCTGCCCTACAACACCTGTTCACTCACTACACTACACTACTACTTGCCCCCTTCGCTGTACAAATAAAACTCTCCTCTTTACCACAAGGGCCAATAACATTATTGGAAAATATCTGTACTCATATAGCATAGCGAAGGCCTGGAACAACCTCCCCACCCCTATTACCTCTGCCACAAATGCTACTCAATTCAAAAAACTTAAATCACATCTACTGGAAACTTGGATCTGCCCATGTATAACTTAATTCACCTTCCTGTAACTGGACGTCTCTAACCAAAACTGAACCTACTTCAAACCATATGCATTGACGTTTCTTACACCTTATCTTACTATGTCAACTATCCTAGTCTAAGCTAACCACCTTAGAATATCTCAACATTCCCTATCATGTAAATTCTTGACTAGTCTTCTCATAGCAAGTATTTTAGTAATCCAGCTTGAATGTTATGCTCTAACCTAAATTAGAATCTGTATGTATAACTTTTTGATTGCTTTCATGTTATATGTGTAACTTGTTAATGTAATGTGTTTTCTAGCTGTTACTTGTCTTATATGTTCAGAGCTTTTCTCCCCAGGCTTCCACTGAAAATTAACCCAGTCCAGCTGGATTTTCCTGGTTAACAAATGTAAAATAAATAAATAAAATAAATAAAAACTCAGACTTTACACATGTGGTTGCTGGTGATTTTAATCAAGCAGATCTGAGAGAAGTGTTACCCCACTACGATCAATTTGTAGATTTTCCTACAAGGGGTGCTAACACTCTAGACAAGGCATATTCCAACATCAAAGCTGTCTACAGAGCAATACAATAACCTACCTTAGGAAGCTCTGACCATTTTACAATTTACCATCATGCTTCTGCCAGCCTACAAACCAGCTCTAATCAGAGAAAAGCCCACAGTTAAGCAGATCAGGGTCTGGCATGAGAGGGCTTTGGAATGTCTTCAAGACTGTTTTGACAGTACCTGCTGGGGCATTTTCAAAAAGGCTGCTACAGCAGATGGACTGGTGAATATAGCTGATTACACAGAAGCAGTAAGAAAACTTATGTCACTAAGTGTGTTGATGATGTATCTGACATCAAAAAGCATCACAATCAGAGCAAACCAAAAACCATGGCTCAACAACAAAGTCTATGATCTCCTGAAGGCACGAAATGCAACATTCAGGGCCAAGGATAAGAAGGGTCTCAAGAGAAGTGAGGGCAAACCTAAAAAAGGCCATTAAAGAGGCAGAGAGGAAATATGGAAAGAAACTACAAAGTCAGTTTGCAGACATGAGGGACACCAGGAGTCTCTGGCAAGGGATTCAATAGATTACTGATTATAAAACCAGGTCAGCTCAGTGTGAAGACAACATTGAATTCCTGGACAGGTTGAAGTGCTTCTTTAGCAGATTTGAAAAGAAGAGCTATGCTGCTTTTAGATTCGAAGAGAAGAACAACGTGGCTGCTACAAGGCTACCTATTGACCAGGAGGTTGGGGGGGGGGGGGGGGCTCAACCTTAACTCCAATGAAGTGAGATCTTATCTTAAGAAAGTGAACCCTAGGAAGGCTGCTGGTCCTGATAAAATACTGGGCAAAGTAATTAAAGGCTGTACAGACCAACTATGCTCAGTTCTAAGTGATATTTTCAATACCTCTCTTATTCTTGGTAAAGTTCCATCTTGCTTTAAAGGTGATAAATATTGTCCATCTCCCAAAAAATGCTAATCCAGCCTGCCAGAATGACTACAGACTGATTGCTCTAACTTCAAATGTCATTAAATATTTCAAGAGACTAGTTAAAAGGCATCTGTTAGCTAACCTTCCATCCAACTTTGACCCTCTACAATTCACTTATTGGGCTAACAGATCCACTGCAGATGCTATTTCAATGGCATTCCACCTCTCACTTGATCTTCTGGGGGGAAGAAACAACTAAATTAGGCTGTTGTTTATTGACTTCAGCTCGGCATTCAGTACAGTGGTACCTATGCAGATTACTGACAAGTTTGTACACCTTGGAGTTAGTACGCTCATGTGCAACTGGATCCTCAACTTCTTGATGAACAGACCACAGAAAACATGTGTGGGCAACAACACCTCATGCTGCATAATACTCAATACCGGTGTTTCTTAGGGTTGTATGCTGAGCCCTCTGTTATTCACCATCCTAACCCATTACTGTTCTGCAAAATACAACACCAATCACATCATTAAGTTTACAGATGATACTACAGTCATGGACCTCATCAAAGGGAAGATGAAAGAGCTTACAGAGACGAGATCTACTCAATGATTGACTGGTGTGCCAAGAACAACCTTGACCTGAATGCCAATAAAACAAAAGAGATCATTATAGACTTCAGGAAAAGGTCAACAACACACTCATCACTCATGATATATGGTAAAGAGGTGGAAAAGGTCAAATCTAAAAAGTGTTTTGGGGTGCACATTTCAGAGGATCTCTCTTGGACTGTGAATACTGAACAGTTGGTCAAAAAAGCACACCAACATCTCCACTTTCTCAGAATGCTCAAAAAAGCAAACCTCTCACCTACTGTTCTTACCACATTCTACAGAGGAACAATTGAGAGCATTCTCACTAGTAGCTTCACAGTTTGGTTTGGGAACAGTACATTAGCAGAAAGAAAGAAGCTACAGAGAATGGTGCGAGTTGCCAAAAAAATCATGGGCACAAACTTAGCATCAATCGAGGATCTCTTTGTAGCAAGAAGCACTAAATGTATATCCAAAATAATTTGTGACCCCTCTCACACTGCACACGGCTGGTTTACACAACTGTCTTCGGGCAAGAGATATTGGAGTATCCACTATAGGACCACCAGATACTTAAACAGCTTCTACCCAACAGTGTTGAGACTTATAAACTCTGATACCAGCCACCAATTATTTAGTCAGTAATCATTTACAGTACGTTGCTCAGCTGAAAAGTGTGCAATATCTTTTTTTATTCTTTGATGTAGCGTTATATTTTCTTATTCATATGCAATTGCCTGCTGTTTGTCTGATACAGATGAACAAAGGATGACAATCTTAACATATGCAATCCTACACTGTCATGCTGCTGTATACAGTATTCTTCTTATGACTGTTTGGGGGGGGGGGGGCTTATGTGTTTTGCTATTATTGATTTTTTTATCCTTCTGTGGGTCTTGTATTGGATATCTTCTTTAAATTAAAATGTTATACTGTCCTTCTTGTTATTCTTGCTTTCTATGTACTCTCTGGTGAGTTGACGCTTGGAATTTCATTTAGGGTGCACTTGTGTAGACCTAAACGACAATAAAGTTTACTTTGAACTTTGACTTTGATACAAGAGTCATAGAGTACAGTGGGAAGAAGATAGGCATAGGCAAGTGCGATTCTAATGTCCTTGGTGAGGATTTTTTGTTTCTATAGAGCAAACCAAGCTTTTGGTGTGTTTTTTATACAATTTTGAACATGTAGGTAGAATTTTAGTTGATCAACAATGATAATGCCCAGAAGCTTGGTGTGTGTTTCTACATTTACTGGAGGTGTTGTCGAGGGTTGAGATAGAGAAGGAAATTTTAAGATGAGAGAGAGAAATTTTGGGAGAAATAGAGTTTGTTTTTTGGGGGAGTTGAATGCAAGTTGTTTATGTGTTAGCCACCTTTCAACGGCGTTGAAGGAATTTTGTGTGATAGTGTGGAGGCGTGAAAGATGATCAGATGTGCAGGTGATAGTTGGAGCCATTGGTATATTGTATAAGAGAAGACTGAGAGCAGGACGTGTGAAGACAGTAAAGATGTTGAATAGTAATGGTCCAAGAATGGAACCTTGTAGTACTCTGGTTTTAACAGAGAGGAAGTGTGAGAAGGAAGAGAGCCACTTAATGGATTGCTGTCTGTTGGAAAGGTAACTGGAGAATCATTTGAGTGTTGAGTTGGAGAAACCAAGATCAGACATTTTAGTGAGAGGATTGGGGTGAGAAAGTGTCAAAAGCTTTGGAGAGGTCTAGAAATAGGCAGGATACTAGACTGTTGTTGTCTCTGGCTTGAGAAATAGTATGAGTGAAGGAGATTAGAGAAGTCGCGCATGGTTAGGGTGAAAGCCATGTTGGGTTGGAGCAAGTAAATTTTCTTGTAGAAAATATTCAGAGAGTTGTTTTTTGTGTACACATTCTTCAAATATTTCTAGAGGGGGGTGGAATAGTTATGGGCCTGTAGTTTTAGAGGTCAGTCAAGAATTCTTCCCAGACTGAAGGGACTGTAGATTCTTGGGTAGTTCTATTGATAAGGATTAAGATAGGGTAAGCTATTGAGTTAGTAGATAACTTTAGGAAGACTGGTGGTAGATTATCTGCTGGGGGAGAGCAGGGCTCTAATTTTCTCAGTAGTGATTTCATGTAGGTATTGGGAACAGGCTTAAGTGAAAAGGTATGTTTATGGTCAGATGGCTAGCGAGATAGTGAGATTAGAAGTGTGACCAGTTTGAGTTAGTTTGTTAATCGAGTCAATGAAATAGGAGCCGAGTTTCATAGCAGTTTCAAGGGATCTGTTATTAGGGTAAGGGTTTTGTATACTGGGAGAGACTGGTAAAGGATTTTGTTAATGGTGTTCCAGAATATTTTTTGATTGTTGTGATAGCACGTTTGAGGCTTTAGACAGAATTTTTTTAATCAGTATTGACTTGTTTTTTAGGGAGGTTGCAGAGCTCTTTATAGGTTTGAAGTGATTATGGGATTTTGTTTTTAGCCATTTCTTCCATGCAGTATCCCATTTGTGCATTAGAGAGCATGTGGATTGAGAAAGCTAAGGTGCATGGATAGATTTCACTCTAATTTTCCTAAGGGGAGGGAGGGAATTGAGAATGTTCAGATAAATGCAATTGAATTCAGAACAGCATCATTTAGTGGTAGGTTAAAGATGAAGGACCAGTTTATGGTGGAAAGTCTATTGTAGAACTCACCAGGGTTGAAGTTAGTGAGACTATGGCACTCTTTGTATTTGTGTTGCCTAATTTGATAAAGAGAGTGCATTGAATGCTGGTTGGAAGGTGGTGAATGATAGAATCAGGCGGTGTTTTGGGGTAATGGTAAAGGTTTGGATTGGATACTAGGATCCAATCTAGGATAGAACTGGCATTGGTTGATTTGCTATAGTGGGTAGGGGTTGAAATTAGATAGGCGAAGTTGTGGAGATTTATACTAGAGGCAGGGCCAGTCAGCAGTCAGTATTTTTGTTTCATTTGATATGCAGTGGGTGATCCAGAAGAGAACATGTTCAAGAATGTGGATGTTATTACCTGGTGGGATATAGATAGCAGCAATGGTAATTTTTTTCTGATTGTTTAGTTTGCAGCTGACTAATAAGAGTTCAGCACAGGGAGTGAAATGAGCAATGGGGACAGATTAAGCTGATTTTTATAAATTATAGCTACATCTCCTCCTTTTTTGTGGACTCAGTCAGAGCAGAAGATATTGTACCCAGAGGGGAGAATTTTGTTTTCTGTGATGTGGGGTTTAAGCCACATTTTTGGTGAGAATTATTATGTTGGGCAATCCAAGAGTGAAACTTGCTAATTTATTGAGAATACTGTGACTTTTCAAAGAGATTATAGTTAGCACTTGTTAGAAGATTTGGAGCAAGAGGTGGATGGGGGTGTGGGGAAGGTGTCATGAAAGAAAGAGGAATGCGGGCCAGGGTTGGGGTGAATATGTCCTGATAAGAATATATTTTTGGTGATCTGTAGCAGTGTATGTATCTTCAAACTTTTAGTGGAGTATTTAGGCTTAGTTTTAGGAGGGTGTGGGGGGACGAGTAATTTGAATTTGTACATGAGCGGGTTAGACAGGTTAAATAAATTGGGTGCTATAGGGTAAGGTTTATCCGTGTTCCATATGGGTAGTTAAGAGTGGGAGGTAAGCATCTGGGAGAAAATTTAGTTTGGTAATAGGAAAGGTGAGACAGTAGAAGGATAAGAGGGGCAGTGACATAGATGAGAAACATGTTTAGGGAGGGTGGAAAATGGTGAGTACTAAAAGTCAAATAGAAATTGAGTAGAGTAGACAAGGTGGGTAGCAGTGTGGAGGAAGAGGTAGGTTTAGTGTTAAGGCAGGGTAGAGGATGGAATTGAGACAGCTTAGGAGAGGATGAGAATTGGGAATGGTATATAAAGTCTATGTAGTTTAGAGTGAGGGTGAGTAGTAGTGGGGGGAGTGGGAGGAGCTACAGGTAGGAGGCATGGTTGAGAGGAAGGTAGAGTGTGTCAACTGGTAGGCATGAGAAGGTAGAGGAGGTGTGGTGATGGTAGATGGAGTGAGTCAATTGGTGGGGATGAGCAGGAAGAGGAGAAGTGGAAGGGAAAGGAACATGAATAGTGAGTATAAATTTAGAGTAAGCAGGGGTGGGTATTTGGCTGGTGGAAGCAATCTACCTTGTTGTCTGGAGACAGAGGACACAGCTAGTAAATCTGTGTCAGCCTTTCCCAGAAGTGTGTACGTGTGTTTTTTTTTTTTTGTGTGTGTGAAAAATCAGATATTCAAGTGCGTGTATCAGATACTTGGAACTGGGACACAGTACTCCAAGGTGGGTCTTGGTTGGGATCTGGCGAGACAGAGAGTACAGTCCCAATGGAATGTGTTCCCTGTGTCCTCTTGGAGGAAATTGTGCTTGATGCGGAGAGCTACATTTGAAATACTGTGTAAATCTATTCCTGTTTTTAGTGATCACCTCTCACCAGTGTCAGTGGTGAGGATTGGGGCTCCTAGATTGCTGGCCTGGGGTCAAGAGAGGCTGTCACAAGGGGGAACAGTGATGTGCGATAAAGATATAAGGAGGTATAGACCAAATGTCACTTAGACAGCAGAACACATTAAATATACAGTAGTAAGCTGTAGGCAGTAATGACACTCAGGGGTCCAAGACTTGGTGAAAGCCTTTTTACTTGTGGCCAGGAATGACGAGGCAGTTGATATCAGGTGATGGAAATGAGTCCTTTTCCTAGGAAAAAGGAAAGAGAACAGAAAAATTAAAAGTTGTGAAGGTAAAGATAAGGTGAAATAGAAAATAGAATATGAGATGAGCAGTATCAGAAGAAGGCAAACCAGGAGAAGAAATTACAGGGCTTATGGGAAGGTTAAGGAAAGAACAGTTTAAGAAAGTAACAGCAGTAGAAATGAAGGAGAACAGGAAATATGAGGAACTAATACAGCAGCAGATACAATTCAAACTAAACAGCCTTTAAGACATTGAGCATCTTACATCAGACAACAGGTTCAGAAACACAGAAAAACACAACGTTATAAGAGTAGACATCAGGGTAACAGCTTTTTTTTTTCAATAATAAATCTTTATTCTTTTCCAATTGTTAATACAATACTACAACATATGTACATTATATACATGAATGCTTCCAACAGTTGCATAAGATCATTATACATTAAGATAAACTTCTAAAAGGGTATTAAAAAAGAAAAAAAAAATCTAGTATCAGTATAAGGCTTATCTATACTAACCACCATATTAAGTATGTACTTCCCGGGGAAAAGTGGATTAGAACCTTAAGCTAACACAATGTTAAAGATTTGCTCCCATATTTTTGTGTTATTTATATTTTTCTTATGATCTTTAATTAGTAATTTATGTGCTAAAATATGTCTTATCGCTACACTTTTAAAGTTTTCCCATGAAGTCTGGGATGGATTCAACCAATTTGTAGCTATATAAAGCTTCATTAACAAGAAAATATTTATGAGTATGATCATTTGGGATCTGTCCAAGTTATTCGGAGGAATATGAAGAATCATAAGCTCCCAAGAAAGTGTAGACTGTTGATAACCCATTTTTTGTAATTGAATTTTTAAAGAATTCCAAAGTTTGAATATACATTTACAGCTCCAGAACATGTGTAAAATGTCAACCGTTTGATCAATACAATATGGACATTTAGGTGAATTTTTAGAGTTGAATTTATGCAGACTGAGACGAGTGTAATAAGCGTTATTAAATATCATCAACTGAGTAAATAATAGCTTTTGAAGAGATACTGATTTTAAGGTTAAATTAATTGCTTTCAATATTTTATTATCATCAATCGGTAATAATTTATCCTTCCAGTATTTGGATAAGAGTATTTGGTTATTATATTTCACGTCTTTTATCAAATTATATGAAGCCGTTATATATTTGAAGTCCTGCATAAGAGTTTGCCATAAGTTTAGACAAATGGTTAAGTCTTCTTCTTTAATTTTGAAATTACTAAAATAACTTAGTGAAAGATCCTTTAATTGTCTCATTATAATTAAATACGAGTTAGGAAGGCTCATCTCTCTTAACATGTCATGTATTGAGATACCAAGAAAAGGATATAAATTAAGTATGGTTAGATCAATTATAAGTGGGATTTTTTTAAGATCTATCAATTGATTACCAATTTTCAAATTCGGGTTCTTGTGAAATGGTTGGAAAGTCATCATATACTGTAAGAGGTTTAGTGAGTTAAACAGGTTTTGTATTGATATTATATATAATCTAATATGTTCCATCAAAGCGTACATTTTAAAGGTATCTTTATTTAAAAAAGGTAATGCCTTAAAATTAATACCCAACCCAGCAGCATGTTTGTGATTCAGAATTAACCACTTGGGTGACCATTTAGGACTGGACCTATCAAAGTTAACCACTCTTAGAATTCTATTAGCATTTATTATTAAATAATATGCTTCAAAATTCGGTAAGTCTAAACCACCCTTGTTTTTCGGAGTCATCAGTTTATCATAAGATATTCTAGTTTTTCTAGGTTCCCATACAAATCTACCTAATTCCGTATGAAGTTGTTTAAAGAATTTCCTAGAAATTACTACTTGAGTAGCTCGAAAAATATATAATATTCTGGGGAGTACATTCATTTTAATAATTGAAGCCTTTGCCATTACTGGCAATTTCAAATTATTCCATCTTTTTAAATCAGACAATATGTGATCCCAAATTAACTTAACATTGTTCGCATAAAAGTCTCTATTATCTGTTGAGAAAACAATATCCAAATATTTTATTTTTTCTTTGGATTTTAACTGACCTACCAATGGTAATAGCGAAAAGGGTGTAGGCGTCTTTAAAGGAAATAACTTGTTTTTTTTTTTTAATTTATTTTGTAATTAGATATTTCTGCAAAATCTTCCACTGCTTTTAATATTTTCTTGGTATCTGAAACAGGCGTCGTACAATAAATATTAAGATCATCAGCAAAAGCAGCCATGGATATTTTCGTACCATATATTATTGGAGCATTATGATAAATATTTTGCTTAATATGTAGGAATAGTGGTTCTAAGTATAAATTGAATAATATAGGAGATAACGGACATCATTGATGGGTACCATTCTTAATTTGTATTCTTTTTGAGAAATTTTTATTAATATATAAAGTTGTATAGGGATTGTTATATAATTTTTTTAATGTTAAAATAAAGTCTTGGGGTATATTAAAATATGATAAAATATCAAACAAAAATTTTAAATTAACTCTATCGAAAGCTTTTTGAGCATCAATTATGAGTGCATAAACATTAAGATTTCTATGAGTGGCATAAGAAATTAGTGTATGAAGTGATAACATATTATCAGTAGTTTGTCTGCCAGTTATAAAACCAGCTTGTTCATCAGATATTATTAGGTTAATTACCTTCTTCAATCTATTAGCCAAAATAGATGTCATAATTTTCATGTCTATATTCAAAAGTGAAATGGGTCTATAGTTATCCGGATTTTGAAGATCAGCATTCTCTTTAGGTATAAGAATTGTTTTCGAAGCATTAAAGTGCGGATCATTAATTTTATTATTAATTATATAGTTAAATACATGTGGAAGTATTTTACCCAATATATCACAAAAAGTTTTGTAAAATTCCGTAGTCAAACCATCCGGTCCTGGAGCTTTATGTGGCTTCAAATTATTAATTGTATCTGTTATCTCCTCTGAGGAAATTGGTTTGACTAAACTCACATGAGACTCATCACCAATTTTCGGAAAGATAATCTTCTGCAGAAAATCATTATTACTCTTATTTATAAGTAATTCCTGATGCTCGCTATAGATTTGAGAGAATATTAATTCAAAGGTATTCATAATGTCTGCAGTATTGGTATATCTTTTATTGTTAAACTGTATTTCAGAAATTTGAGAAGGTATTTTTGATTGATTAATGATACGAGCTAATGCTTTTGATGGGGTCTGAATATGATTAGCGTATTTTACCAGTATTTTCTGTTCATAAAATGACAATTTACTATTTTGTAGTAAAAAAAGATCTTTTTGACATTTTAATAACTCCGTTTCAGTTTGTTTACTATAGTTCCCAATTAAATCCTGATCTAGTAACTTAATTTTAGTTTCCAATTCTTGTATGTCTCTAGTTTGTATTTTCTTATAATAAGTAGCCTTTTGAAGAAAGATTCCTCTTATTTGTGCTTTGGTCGTTGCACATTCTATATCAGATGGATGCCGGTGTTTAGAGAGACTAACTAGTAGATGATTAAAGGTCTCTTGAACTTCTTTAGTTATATTTTCTTTATTTAAAAAATACGGATTTAGGGACCAATTATAACCTCTATGACGCATACTATTTCTAGTGTTCTTGTTAAAAATTAATGTGATCCTAGAATGATCCGATAAATGTCGAGCTTGTATAGATACACAGGGATCTAAAGTAATTAGTACATCTGAAATTAGAAAAAAATCAATCCTAGACCACATTTTATGACAACTTGAATAAAATGTAAAGTTATTTGAATTTATTTGATTATTTGTGTATTTAAATGGGTCATATAGTTTAAAATCTGTTTTAAGTTCCTGTAATGCTATCACTGCTTGATTATTAAAGGACCTGTGTGAACTTGATTTGTCTAATTTGGGATCTTGATATCTATTCCAATCACCTCCTATTATTATATAACAATTATTATATTGATTCAGGATAAAATAAAGTGATGCTATAAAAAGTTGTTGATTGGTACATGGAGCATATATATTAAGAAGTACCACAGGTTTATCATAAAGTGTAGATGAAAGAATCACATAACACCATCTTCCCTCTTTGTCTATTTTAAAATCTAGAATTTTCTCTTGATACTGATTTTTAATAATAATAGCCACTCCTGCACTATTAGTTGTCCCTTCTGAAGTTACCACCTCTCTAATCCATTTCTTATTCTTAAGGACAGCCCATTGGTCATTGGTCAAGTGGGTTTCTTGTAATAAAATAAAATATGCCTTTGACTGGAGAAATAAATGAAGAAATAATTTCCTTTTTTTCAAGTTCTGGAGCCCTATAGTATTCCATGAGTCTATTATCCACATACTAAGATCTTTAAATCTTTTAAGGATATTTTAAAATTGAGAAACGGTACTACATTCAAATATAATAGCACAGTCTATATTGTCTGGAAGCAATCTTGACATCCCATCCCTAACCAGTGCCTATCCACTATTCCCGTGGACCAGGACATACATAGGTTATTTACACTGTTAGAACTTTTATGGGTAAATAACCTTACTAAACATCTATTCTTTATCTTACTAAATAAAACATCAAAAACATGCAAAAAACCTATAAAAGCTACATCACAACTCTACAAAGCCTAACCAGAACATTCCCTAATAAACACTGATAAATATCCACAGCTCTTGAACACACTATTTAGTTAAACCTATCAAGTAAATGGACTTCACTACACTTATAGTTACTATCATACCTCACTAATAGTTCTCATATATTATTAGTTATACTAATTAGTTGTATCTCATTAAGTTATCTAACAACCATATTTAAATCTAAAATAATCAAATATGTGACAATACCCCTATTAAACAATAACATTATTGAATTAAAGATAATTCACCATATGTATTGTTAGAAGAGAGAAAAAGAACTACAGAGAAAACAAATGTTTAACATTTAAGTATAATATTAAATCTGACTTTATTTATATAGTCTAAATTATCTAGAATTATAATGTCAGCAAATAAGATGAATAAAAATAGCACTTTAACTACACTTTACTGGGTAATATAGTTCAATTTATAAAATGATGACTGGATAACACAGTTCTCAAAACAGTCAGAACCACATGCCAGTATATAAACAAGATAACCTTCACATTCCTAGAGAGCCCAGAATAATATCTTCTGGTCTCTTTATCTACTAATTATCCCAACACTAAATCCCCTTATTATCTAAACATTTGCAGTATTAAAACACATCAGTAATACAGGAAAAGCAAATAATAAAGTATACTTCAAGGTTATTAACACAACCACATTCAGCATAAACTACCTAAGGAAAAATAATAACTATGGTAAAGCTATCATACTTCTAAGCAATCAGTTAAATAACACATTTTAAACCAGTACATTATTAGTTCAATTGTAATCATACCTGAATGAATTCACAGTTCCCTTTAAACCAGCAAAACATGTTACATACTTTAAATGTCCACGAATGCTCGTTTTACAGTCCAAATAGCTTTTGCTTCCTCAACAGAGATCTTCCTACTTCCTGAGCTTGTAATCCTGTCTTCGAGCTCGTGACGGGGGAACCATTAAGCGGACGGACTTCTGGATGCACTACCTCAAAAGCGGACCCTCAGCAGCACCCAAAGGACTTCCTGTTGCTTCGTGAAGGGGCTCAGTTCGTAGAAGCCATAAAAGTTCGGAAAATCTTCGTGGACGAGATGGAGCTGTAAAAAGAAACTAAGTAAACATTTACCAAGGGGCCTGGTGAAGAAAAAAGAACAAACAAAGGATTTTAAAGCCTCGAGACGTAGTAAGAATGTAATCCCAGTATCCACGTTGCTGTAAACGGACTGGATGGCCAGATCAAGCTTCCGAAGCTGGAAGGGACTTAAAAATCTTCAATAAGGTAACTTTTGCTTCTTCTTTTGTAGATATGGAATATTTGGAGCCATCAACTGTAAAAATTAATGTGTTAGGATATTTCATTTGAAATTTGCTATTCTTTTCAATGAGGAACTTACAGTATGGAGATAATGTTTGTCTAGCTTGCCTTATTTGCAATGGTAAATCCTGGGCCATAGAAATTCTATTATTCTGCTACATAATATAACCTCCATTCTTTTTAACAGTTAAAATTATTTTGTTTACGTCCTGGTAGTTGAGTATTTTGACGTATACTGGTCTAGGTATATTTGAGGCTTGTGCTTCTCTAAGAGCTCTATGAGCTCTTTCTATAACTATTTGTTTGGCTATGTCAGAGTCATTGAACAATATTTCAAGTATTTGTATGATGGTAGAAATTAAATCATTGTATTGGATAGATCTGGAATTCCTCTGATAATTATATTGTTCCTTCTGGATCGTGCTTCCAAATCCAGAATTTTATTTTGCATAGACTGAATATCCAGGTCATGAATGTCTGTTTTTTTTGCAAGCAATGTTATTCTGTCCTCATTTTCAGATATTCTGGCTTCTGATTTATCCATCCTTTTGAGAATTTGACTGCATGTGGCACCAAAAGAAAGTACCTGGTTTGATAGTTCTTTCAAAGCTTCTTGGATGGGTAACAAAGCAGTTTTAATATCTTCCATACTAGCCAGTTGATCAGGTTTGTTTGTCATTCCAGCTTTTGAAAGTTCCTGCTGTTTTGTAATCTTCTGCCTTTTTACTGTTGAATCTTTTTCTGGTGACTGAAGTTCTGATAATTTGGTTTTAGTTGTTGTTGTTTCCTTACTTTTGTCTTCTTTTGACATTGTGGAGAAAAGCAGATCTTTAGTATAACTGAATAGTAAATATCCAAGGTTAATACTCAGACAGTTCCTTTGTTTAATACTCTGTTCAGAGTCAGAAAGTCAATCAGATCTAATACTGTTAATTTGTTTAATTTCCTCCGGTTCTTTCACCTCTCAAGCGGTATTTAGTTGTAGTAGATTAATTATAGCCAACAATTAGTGTAGAAAAGTTTGCAGTATATCCTCAGGGTTAATTTTTATTCCGAGTATCTGGAGAGCTGTAGATATGCAGTGTCTACAGAATGGTGGCCATCTTTGAATCAGGGTAACAGCTTTTTTAAAAATCAAGCCAAATATAAAGACAGAGAGGTAACCAAAGCTGCTCAATAATCCATTCATAAAGTGCCTGTAACTGCAACTGGGATATTCTCCAAGAACCAAGCTTAGATTTAAAAGCAAAAGAATTTATTTGATAAAATTGTTGTCGGTAAGCGCTTTCACATTTGCTTCCTCAGACCGTTAACATTCAAAAAATCAGTCTGCTCCTTTTATAGTAGTCATGTGTTTCATCTTATAGAGCTTTAAAGTGATACAAACCAGGTTATTGAAAGCATCATTAAAAAAGTTCAGTGTCTTAATACTTCCATAAGTCGGCATCTTCAGTACTCTTAAACCTCTTGTTACTATATTCTTTTTAAGGCATGCTTCAAAATGCAGTCTTTGTGTAGACAACCGTTTCAGTTTAAGCATATCAGCCTCCAAATTATGAACAGCTTCCTGCAACTGTTGTTTAATGTCTGTAGAGAAAGTATCAGAACTTTCCCGGTCTTCTATTTCATAATACATAAGTGGATTATCATCATTAAATATACAGGCCATTAACTTCTTCTTTAAGCATTCGCTCCTGTTAGCAATATCAAAACTTTTATCACTTGCCTGTTTGTTGAGGTGAGATCTTGCTTCAGTGTTACTTAATGTTGGCAAACCGCTTGCTTCAGTGTCTTGTGCTGTGGCATCTGGTCTATAATCCAACTCAATATCTTCATTTGTTCCAGCCATGTCACCGTGGATAACATTATAAACACCAAACAATGAATAATAACCAAAAGTTCTTATCCAACGGTGTAAATCCCCCTCTGTTCAGAAACCAAACAATAAAGAACAAGCCAAATATAAAGACAGAGAGGTAACCAAAGCTGCTCAATAATCCATTCATAAAGTGCCTATAACTGCAACTGGGATATTCTCCAAGAACCAAGCTTAGATTTAAAAGCAAAAGAATTTATTTGATAAAATTGTTGTCGGTAAGCGCTTTCACATTTGCTTCCTCAGACCGTTAACATTCAAAAAATCAGTCTGCTCCTTTTATAGTAGTCATGTGTTTCATCTTATAGAGCTTTAAAGTGATACAAACCAGGTTATTGAAAGCATCATTAAAAAAGTTCAGTGTCTTAATACTTCTATGCTAAACAAAATAAATTCACATCTATTAAGAATTTACAAAGTGCATATCATTCAATGCTTGCTAAGAACTTACTGATATATAATGCTTGTTGCTAAAAAAGACATATCTTAATAATAGTAACTGCAGCCATTAGAAAAGGCATCAACTGTTGCATAAAGCTCAAAAAATGAAAATTTCTCAATCAGTATGTGCTATATATGGATTAAACTGTGTTAAACTGTGTATACCATTTATGTAAAGAACTATCAAAAACATTGTAAGTATGCTAATCATACAAAACAAAATTCACAAAACTGATAGAAGTCACTAATCATTAAAATCACAAGTTGAGAAGTCACTAATTAAAAAATGCATGCATTTATAACAGATATCTTTAAAAACATTTCCTAAGGCATTTTCAAAAGCCTATCATTAAGTTCTTAGCAAGCATTGAATGATATGCACTTTGCAAATTCTTAATAGATGTGAATTTATTTTGTTTAGCATAGAAGTATTAAGACACTGAACTTTTTTAATGATGCTTTCAATAACCTGGTTTGTATCACTTTAAAGTTCTATAAGATGAAACACATGACTACTATAAAAGGAGCAGACTGATTTTTTGAATGTTAACGGTCTGAGGAAGCAAATGTGAAAGCGCTTACCGACAACAATTTTATCAAATAAATTCTTTTGCTTTTAAATCTAAGCTTGGTTCTTGGAGAATATCCCAGTTGCAGTTACAGGCACTTTATGAATGGATTATTGAGCAGCTTTGGTTACCTCTCTGTCTTTATATTTGGCTTGTTCTTTATTGTTTGGTTTCTGAACAGAGGGGGATTTACACCGTTGGATAAGAACTTTTGGTTATTATTCGCTTTTTTTAAAAATATTGAGCGTCCAGCTTATGTCACATAAGTGATGTTTGAGAAAAACATCAGAATGCAATGGAAATGTTGTGCTATTGGATTAATGTTCATAAAGCAGATGTCCTGCTTACAGTCTATGAAAATATTAAGCATACAACTTTTCAGAACAACTTCTATTAATGAGAAAGCTGTAAGAAATACAGTAAGATGCTATTACATTACGATATAGCAGACTTCCTGGTAGAGCCTTTAAAATACAAAGTGTTCAGCTTAATTACAACATCCATGGCAAATGATATGATGAAAATGCACTTAGAATACAATTTATAGTGTAAGCATTCAGGTTGCAGCCTTTTAAATACTGATTGTCCCACGCTTGTTATATTACAACTTCCATATAGCAAATAATACCATGAAAATGCACTTAGAATACAGCATGTAGTGCAAACGTTCAGGTAGCTGCCTTTTAAATACTGAGCATCCTATGCTTGTCATAATACAACTTGAAAATTCACTTAGAATACAGCATATAGTGCAGACCTTCAGGTATGAGCCTTTTAAATACTAAACGACCTACGGTTGTTATATTACAACATAAAATGTACTCAGACTACAGCATATAGTGCCAAAGTTCAGGTAGCAGCCTTTTAAATACTGAGTGACCCATGCTTCTTATCTTACAACTTTTGTAGCAAATAATACAATGAAACTGCACTTAAAATAAAGCATATAGAGCAGATGTTCAGGTAGCCACATTTTAAACTGAGCATCCCATGCTTTTTTTACAGTTCAAATTAGAGCAAACATACAAAGAAATGGTATCTTATCCTCGGTTAGCTCATGTGCATCACTGTGGGGAAGGGGAAAGGGAAAGAATCCAAGAAGAACTGGAAGAGAAAAGATGGGATGGGAGAGTAGAATGAAGTTTTAAAATGTGCAATGCATCATGGGATTTGTGAGGGGATGGTAATTATGTCATGCTGTTTCACTTTTACTTTGAGCGTATCCAGCCATAAGAAAGAAGCAGCAACACAGGGAACCAGTAAGAAACAGATGTTTTGCTAACAAAACAATCAGTAAGGAAATGCTGATTGCTTTAAATGCTTTTTAACTGAAGGAAAAACTGCTGTTGCTACTATATTATTGTACATATATGATTAACTGCAAATAGGAGTCTAGCAGTATTTAAGGTACTGAAGACGGTTTAAAAGTGAAAAGAAAAAGACAATAAGTTAAATAATTATGTAAATAAATAAAGTATGGAAGACGGAGGAGGTAAGTGGAGAACACAGTCAATAGGTGGAAGTAAAGTTAGAGAGAGCAAGTTAACTAAATAAATGCAGTTTGACAGAGAGTAAACTATGGAATAGGAGAATAAGGCAGGATATGAAAATGTGCAGCTAAATTGTATGTGGAAAGGGGAGAAATGGAGAGTAACGGGGAATGGTGATTTGCGATAAAGCTCTGAGGGGGTATAGACCAAATATGGGTTAGACAGCAGAACACATTAAACCTTCATTAGTGGTGAGGGCTGTAATGGCAGTCAGGGGTCCAAGATTTTGTGAAAGCCTGTTTGCTTATGGCCAGGAATGGTGAGGCAGTTGATATCGGGTGATGGAGATGAGTCCTTATCCTTGTTCTCACTTAGCTGACATATATCACCGTGGGGAAGTTCTGAATTAAAAACAGATTTCTTTCAGTGTACTCTGTCCCTTACTTTCCATAACAAAAGAAAATGTGTTACGTTATATTTTTGACAGCACTCCCAAAGTGCTTTATGACCTTGAAAACACTTAACACATTTTCTGTAACTTCTAGTACATGGGGCAGGTACAGCGCCATGCACTGCAAAGAACTGTGATTTGGTCTTGAATCTTAACCTTAGATTATGCGTTTTCAATGTGGATGTCAAGATTTATTTCAAAAGTAAATTTCTTGGCATCCACTTGTGGAACACATAATGCTGTGGTTATGATCAGAGACCTGCTCATAATCCTCTGTGTAATGCACACTCAGGCCAGAAATGCAGTGATCAGGAAATGGATGAATACAGACTTTTTCTGAAGGGCATGACCTCCTATTTGAAGGTGACAACTTTCACACAAGCTGCTTCAGTCTCAGAAGAAAATCACTTACATAAATATCCAATTGCATACTTAGATATAGCCAAAAGGAAAACATTTATTAATTCAGTGTGCTAAAATTAGAGGAAATTAAACACAAAAATTACATATTAAAAGGCTTTTTTGTTAAGAATGAATAGTTTGGTAAATGAGATCAAATTATTTTGATCAAGTCCATCATTTCATTTTTTTTGCATTGAAAAATGTGCCATTCAGGAACATTCAAGCATGCATTGTTGGAAGGAGAGAAGTACATAGTAGGGGTGAAGGCACTTTCAACAAGGAGGCTTGCAATTTTAAAGTCCAGGCTACATTCTTACATGAGCAAAGTCAGGATTAGGCTTCATATAATTGGTAGAATATGCTTAATACTCTGTCTTTCTCAGGACAAACTAAACTGAGAAGGAAGGAATGTAAGCCGTGATGATTTATAGACTATGTAGCAGTTCTGAAAATAGATGATTTTCCAATTAGCCTACTATATACATGTAACTGGATAAAAGTTGCCCCTATGAGACCATTCCATTGCCCTATCCTTTGCTGAAGTTCTTGCTCAAAGTCTGCCTGTAATGCCACATTGTCTGCATACAACAGCTTTGTTGATATGTTCCCTCTGACCTGTTTGCTAATGTAGTCCATCACCATTATGAACAACAGTGGGCTCAGAGCTGAACCCTGGTGCACACCCACTCACACTGGGAAACCCTCTGTGAGAGCAAACACTGTTTGTACTTGAGTCATTGCATCCTTGTACATAGCCTGCACTAATTCTACCAGTCCTTCTGGGACTTTGAACCACCACATTACTACCTTAATCAGCTTTTTAGGGACATTGTGATATGCATTCTCCAAGTCTAGAAACACCCAGTTGGGCTCTTTCCTCATCTCTAGTTTCTTCTCAACTATTTATCTCATTGCAAACATCAGGTCAGTTTGCTGCATTCTGATCTGAATCCAAACAGCTCATCTCCCATTTTACATTCCACTACTCTGCTTATCAGTTTATCAATCACCCTCTCCAGAACTTTCATGCAATATGACAGGAGTTTGATGCCTCTGTACTGCCCCACAGTTGTGGATGTCTCATTTGTTCCTGTACACTAGCAAGAGTATGCTTCTTCTCCAGTCATTTGGGATATGAATTTCCCTCCACACTGCTATGAGTATCCTCAGGAGCCATTTCTCTCCTATCTCACCCAGCATTTTTATCATATCTGCTGTGACTTAATCTGAGTCTGCTGCTTTTCCTGACTTAATTTTCCTTAGTACTGTTCTTACTTCTTCTAGGGTGGATTTCTCTTCACTCAATGTAGGCTGTTTCTGGGGCAGTACAGCTTATATGGGGTTTTCTTCATTTAGACCCTAGCAAATTAAAACTAGCACATATCAGCAGAGGTGCATGCAGCTGACAAAGCTTGATGTACAGTGGAGTAAGTTACTTTATGATACAAGTTCACAAATTAAACATCCTGGCTGTTCAAGGTTCTATGACTGCAGATTTGCAACAGCTAAGCAAAGACATTGGCTGAGATTTATTAACAGCTACATGAAGTGTAGTGATCATGTTAGCATTGGATAGCACCACCAAAATGATAGCTTGTGATTTGGTATTCATTAAGTGGCTGTACACAATGTATAAAGCTGCTCAAACAATGTAGAATGGCATAATATGCTAATTAAAGCATAAGGAGCTGAAGTGCATGCTAATTAACCATACCAATATCATGGAGCTCTTTAGGAAGCTATAAAGCAATCATGTACACTTGGTGTGGGCTTCTGCCATGTACACCAAAATCTTTTGGAATACAGACACGATTACACTTTGAAAAAAACAACATTTTAGGGGTTGTTACTGCTATTATTATGTAGTATGTGCATCAGGGTTTATATCAGGTTGCAGCTGCTTTGGCTGCCACTGCTTCCAGACATCTGGCAACATGAAGAAGGATGTTTAGACCCCATTTGCTATATCATGGACTGCATGAAATAGAAATTGTTGACAGATATAGGGTGGGCAGGGAAACACTGGAAGAAATATGCACCCTCTGCCGCCTCCACCTTAGGCCCCAGTAAACTCATGGAGAACACATCCTAGTGGAAACAAAGGTATGTTTAGCATTAGGTATACTAGCTACTGGTACTTTTCGGAGACTCACAGAGGATATATTAGGGGTGACTGGGACATCTGCCTCCTGAATATTTCATCAGTTTTTAAACCTAATGCTACAACGTGCAAGGGAGCATATCTGTTTGCCACAAACACCACTGGAGATAGCAAGAATTCTATGCAATAGCACACTTCCCTGAAACCATGGGGCCATAGATTGCACATACATAGAAATGAAAGCCTCACCAAGAGAACAGGAAGGAGGTACATCAATAGAAAAGGTTTCCACCCAATAAACTGTCAGGTTGCCTGTAATGGCCAAGGGATCATCTGCAATGTTTGTGCAGGAAACCCAGGCAGTTTTCATAACTCACACATACACTTGTGAGCTATACACAATGTTTGCTACAGGCAACATCATTCAAGGGCATCAAGTGGGGGATGCAGGTTATGCACTAGAGGCCTGGCTTATGACACCCATGTGAAACCCACACAACCCCACCGAACAAAGATACAATGAGGCCCATGCTCAAACAAGGAATACTATAGAATGTGTGTTTGGTTTGCTTAAATCAAGCTACTGTTGCCTAGACACATCAGGAGGTACACTGCAGTATGACCCAGGCACCTCCACTGAAATACTTATAGTCTGTGCCATGTTACACATATCATTCACAGGAAACAACTCCATAAAGGATAGTAAGGGGTAGGACCACAATTTCAAGGTTCACAGGAAAGGCCAGCAGCAGCAACAGTAGCAGCAGATACAGATGAAGAGCCTTAGGGAGAACGACCAGCTGCAGATGGTGCTGACAAATGCAAGTGTGCAAAGTATGCCCTGGTTCTGGCTAAGAGGCAAAGAATAGTACACACAATTACTACCTAGGTCAACGCCCAAGACCCCATACACATAGAAATATGAACTATAATGCCTATCAGACTCCACAACCCTTTCTTAACCACAGAATGCCTCTGATCTGATCGTATCAGACAGGGACAACCCCCAAGGACACAATACATACCTGCACTAATGCTAACAAAGTGTGGAAAATGTAAATAAAATAAAAATGTTATAGCACTGATAACTCTCATATCAACACATGTATATATACTATGAGTGCCCACATGTTAACCCCCCCAATGCACCCCCTCATGCCAAAACCCCCACTCCAACCATACACACCTACACCAACCTCCCAAATACAATTGCCCGTCCCCCAAAACAACCCTCAATCCAACCATCAGCATACACCAACCTCACCCCAACAAAACACATAAAATAAGTATATTTTGAACTCAATAATCAGATCAGATTTTATAACACCTCTGTAATGGAGATAACACAGGTTTCAACTTTGCAATACATTTCAGCATTAGAAATTTAGCAATTATCACTGCAGCATTACATATGTAACACCAAAATGTTATAATGTCCTTATTCACTGCTATGGAGTCCAGTCCAATATAAGCATATAAACAGAGGAAATTTTCCATTTTCTGCCAATACAGATAAAAACACTAAACCTCCCTACAAACTTAAAAATACCATTATGTGCAAAAGGTGTGCAAGCATGGCATGACAATTAAATTACTTTGTCATGTAGCATTCGGTAGCATAATTGAAGAAATGCAGAACTGGCTATGCCAAAAGTAAGGGATAAATGTAAATACATAAAAATCATGCAAGTACTCTTCATCAGTCACTGCATTTCACCCTTGTACTGTCAAAATAAAAACATTATTTAAGAAATAGCTTAATACCTTGACAATACAGCACTGCAGAAACTAGTTAAATCAACCAAAGATATGCTATTCTATAAGCTCTGTTTCAAAACAGTCTCACAATTATGATACAAGGGCACTGCCTACCCAATCATCTTCATATAGTGCAGATTCAGCCATGTGAGCACTGTGAGTATGCAAATGAGGTGTTAAATCATTAACATTCCTAAATACCTAAAGCTGCACTAAGTATACAGAAGGTAAACATGGTGTAGGGACCTAAACAGCTACATGTACACACCCTCACCAATGGAAAGATGAGCACTGAGAACTGTTATCTGTTAATGGCTTGCAGATATCTCTAATTACCCTGACAGCACAAACACTTAGCTTTCACAGTCTTCCCTCTCTGATACACATCTAGTCAGGCTGTGTCAGGGAGGAGGCATTTAAAAAAGTCTGCAAGTATATTGATGGATATATAGGAGCTCTGCCCCCCTAACTTTTCAGTGGTGACATCTTTATGTCTTGTCTCATTTAGTATTATTTGCATGCCACTTGGCAGTGTGAAAATTACTTTCATGGCTTAAGGAAAAAGGAGAAAAAGTTACTTTAGGCTGCCATGGGTCATGCAAACCAGCCAGGTGCCAGTGCTTGGTCGACAACACTGTGGATAGTATTCAGGGAAGAAAAAAAACACCTGACATGTATCTTTCTCTGTGGCACAAGTAAGTGCAGGTAGCTGATAGATGAAGTATATCTGATGCAAAGTTTGAATCCACTAACATGAAACTTTTACACAATTATCAGAATATACATTTAATCACATTTTGTGATTTCATAGTGTATTTGATAAGTTGATTGTTGTTACTATTGCTAGCAGCATGTGATCATTATTCTGTCCACTGAACCATAATATATCACAAAATATAGGTCTGATGATGTGCTCCACAAAGCAGATGTCTGATGTTGCATTTAGATGTGAGAAGGAAGAAGTGGTCACTTGAATGTACCTTTTGCTGCAGTCATTGCTACATATACCCATGCATTGCATTTCATTCACTATCTGTAATTATACTAACGTATATTACTCTGCAATGTCTGTTCTATATGTTTTCTGCTTAGTATCATGTAGACATAGCTCACTACCTAAGGAAAAAAGTGGAAAATTTAGTTTAGGCTGCCTTAGTTAGCTCAATCACATTTTGTGGCTTTACTGTGGTGCAAGGTGTAACTGAGGTGAATCTTCAGAAATAAGGTTCATGAAGCATTGCTGAATCTGTTTACAGACTACATTGTCATAATTCAGAATATTTTTAAGGTACAATTGTTCCTTGCTTGGCATTGCATAAACTCAGTTCACTACACAAGGAAAAGAGTGAACATTTTAGTTTATGCTACCTTAGATAGTTCAAACATGTATGGCATCATTGTGCAGCCTCCAGTAACAAGGAGAGTGCTTACATCAGTAAATGCATCTGACAGATGTCAAATTCTGTGCTACAAGGTGTAACTGAAGTGAACTGAAAGGAGCACAGTACATGAAGCATTGTTTGAATCTTGCTAAGAGATTACATTGCAATTTACCACAATATGACTCTTTTTTAAGGTAAATTGCTCTCTACTTGGTATAGTACAAATAGGGTGCACTACCTAAAGAAAAGAGTGAAAAAAAAAATAGTTTAGGCTGCCTTAGGTATTTCAAAAATGCCTGGTGGCTTTGAGTGGCCAGCAGTATTCTGGATATTAATCATTTAAAAAATACACCTGTCAGGTAACTTTCTCTGTGCTGCAAGGTATAACTAAGGTGATTCAACAGAAATAAAGTACATGAAGCACTGTTTGAATCCTGTTTACAGACCACTTTGCCATAATTCACAATATTTATTTTTCCATTGTTTTCCACTCTAAGGTACATTTGCTCTCTGCTTGGCAACATGCAAACGTGTTTCACTACCTAAGGAAAAATGTGGTGAGGTTTGCCCTTTTCTCTACTGTAGTGTGATCTCAGAGTTGGTATATTTAGTTAGGGGGGTTGGGGTAAGCCCTCCACATTGGTGGGTTTAGTTTTCTTTCATTTGTATCATAGTTATTGGTGGCCCAGTGGTTAGTTTCATGGAATGAAATTTCTGAAATCCATGAGTTCGGCATTCTGACGTTTCAGCATTGTCATCTTGATGATTTGAAAGTCGGCATTCCAGTAGGTTGATATTTTAAAGTAGACCCATATATGCATGTGTGTGTGTGTGTGTGTGTATATATATATATATATATATATATATATATATATATATATATATATATATATATATATATATATATATATATATATATATATATATATATATATATATATATATATCGGCCCTGGGGCTTATACAAGCCCAGCCAAAAAGGTACCCTGGTTTTTGCCACCCAAGAAAATTATTTTTCTGTTCCTCTGTTGAGCAGAGCCACAGAGGTGATCCCCGGGGTGAATTTCCTATTTCCTATCCAGTCATCAAGATTTTTCTTGAAGAGTGGTAATGAGGAGCTTTGTTTGATACAGATAGGTAGCTTATTCCAGAGTATGGGAAGTCTCTGGGACAGGAATCTCTCCCTCCAGCATGTTCTGTTTATTGTGGTGATAAGGTTTAGGTCCCTGGAGTGTGTAGCTCAGAGGGATTGAGATTTCTTTAAGTGGAGCATGTCCAACAGCTCTGGGCTTGACATAGCTTTGTATGTTAGGCAGAGATCACCTCTGAGTAGGCGATATGCGACGGAGAAAAGCTGGAGTTTTTTGAGACAGTCTGCGTAGGGCATCTGCTTGAGGCCAGTAATCTTCTTTGTGAGGTATTTCTGCGGCCGTTCCAGTTGTTGTAGATCTTTTGTGAGGTACATACCAAAAGGGGCATTGTACTCTATAATGGGTCTAGTGAGTGATGAGTAGAGGGGAACAATGACCTCTTTTTTTCTGTATATATATATATATATATATATATATATATATATATATATATATATATAGATCACCCTGGTCACCTGTGTGGCTCTGCTCAACAGGAGCACAGGAAAATAATTTTCTTGGGTGGCAAAAAACAGGGTATGTCTTTGGCTAGGCTTATATAGGCCGTAGGTCCAATAGCCTAGTACCTACCTATGAACCTGTGAACCTATGTATGCATACCTTCCTAGACATGACAATATTTACATGTCATAAAAAATCAGTACCATATGTATGATGGGCATAATACTTTTGCTAAAATGATCATGACTCATCACATATCCTAACTATGTGTTTAGGTCTCTTATATCTTTTGAAGTGTGCATGTAACATAAACCAATAAACCAACCTGTCTTGATGACCACATTCATCTGCATCCGTGTGAACCATACTTATTTGCAGTAAGAATGACTTTTACATAGGAATGCATTTCAAGACAAGAGTGTAACCATACACATATAGGCCTGTCTGAAGTGTATCCATTCAGTCTTATATCAGTAAAATCAAATTTCCATGGTGTAAAGTTAGCTCTCCTCTGGCAACACCATTTAATACATTAAGTTGCAGTTTTTTGCCTCCTGTATCACATGGGTACTATTCCCAGCTGTTAGGAAAGCATTTTAACATTCGTTAAGCCTCTCACTGAGAATATGTCAGAACTCAGTCATCATTCACCTTCCAAAGTGCATCCCTCAAAAGCCCTGCCAGTGGGCATTCCATTGCTGAACAATGGAAACTGACAATGGGTGGAGCATCACACATGGCACAGATCAATGCCATTTTGCACATCTTTACTGCTTTCTGCTGTAAGGAGTGCCAATGTGTCTGTCAAGGGATCCATCCACTTACAAATATACAAGTGCAGTTGGCAATGCTATGCATGTTTGTGCAACACCAGTGACATAAGAGATCTGAATTAGGTAGCAATTCAGACAGTTTCTAAACTTTACTTTTGCAGACTTGGCTGGCAATAGAGAGAATGGTGCTAAATTCAGAGCACGAAGGCAGGGTATTGAAGAGTCTAGGATATCTGTGGCACTCCTCATGAAGTGCTACAGTCATAGGCTGCAGCAGGGGGAGTATATCGGGTTTCAGTATAAGGCTGAGGCTTGAATTAACTTAGCCAAGGCTGTCTTCACTGCAACTGGCATTACACACATGTGGAACAATGTTGCCACTACTATATTGAACTTAAAAAGCAGAAGCAGGACCTCCTAAGACAATGAAAGCCTGAATGTAGGTCCCACTTATGTAAGTATTCTGACCTATAACTTGCCTATGATATGACAGTACTTATCTAGCTAGCCAATGCAGTTACTCATTATGGTTTCACACATATTTGTCTATTTTTTGTTCTCTACAGCTGTAAAGGAAATTGCTGCAAACTATAAGGTGGACCAGGAGAGATTTAATCGCCTAAGAGAGGCATGGGATACATATGAATCAAGTAAAAATTAAAGCCATAATATTTTTTCATGGTTTCTTAGGAATAATTGCATTATGGTAATTATAATTGTTAACATAGAATGCATAAGTCCAATCTGTCATAGTAAAAGAAAGATGACTATTTATTATGTAAGATCGCCTTTTTTAGGCGGTGTTCCAAAGACCAAATTTCCACTGTAACAGCTACAAACAAATGCAATCTGAGGGTCATGCTGCTCAATGCTAGAAGTCTAAATCTCAAGATCCACTCACTCAAAGACCTCCTCAAAATGGAGAATGTCGACATTTGTGCAGTAATGGAGACCTGGTTTAAAGAGGCAGAAAATACCCCTGTGCTACCAGGCTATAATCCATTCTATACCTTTCGGCCTCAGAACACAGCCAGAAGTTTCAAAGGTGGTGGTGTTGCCATATTTATAAAGGATCTGCACATTACCAGACTAGTAGCTCAACATAATGCATCTGAGATACTTCAGGTACAACTAACACTGGGTAATATGGTGATTCAGGTCATAGCCTGCTATAGGACCCCAACCATGTCCTTAGACTCTCACTTCATGTTCCTAAGCACCCTGGAAACTATTAAGGCCCAGCCCAACACTCTCATTCAAGGAGACTTCAATTACCCCTCCATCAACTGGGAAATCTACTCATGCATCAACTCACTGGAACAACTATTCCTGGAATTCATCAATTCCAGTGCCCTGGAGCAGATCAACCTGACCCCCACTATAGGAAGCAACATCCGTGACCTGGTTATCATTAACATGGGAGGACATTGCTCTACACCAACAGTCAACTTCTCAGTGGTTAGATCCGACCACAAAGTAATCATCATGGAAATCTATATCTCACCCACACCCCCCCACCAAGGTGACCACCCTGAAAAACTCCTCTAAAGCCAACTTTGGGCTCTTGAAAACAGAGGTGGCTAACTACACAGCACCCATGCAAATGGAAAATAGCTGCATGACTACCAAGTCATACACCAATGCACTGTATGAACACATACATAAATGCATGGAATGAGCCATACCAAATAGAACCAAGACACTATCCTCCAAATATAGGAAGCCAATCTGGTGGTCCTCAGCCATCAACAAACTCTGCAACAGAAGGAAAATGTTGTTGTCAAAAAAGGTGAAGTCCCAAGACAGGAAAAACTCCCCGATTAGCCTCAACAAGACGTTGAGATCCCTCATGAAATCCACTAAAGCCAGCTATGAAGGCAGAATTGCAGCAGACATTAAAAGCAACCACAAAGCCTTCTATAGTTATGTCAACAACCTACAAGGCAATACTCAGATTTGCTTTGAGTTATTGCACAACGGTATCTCCTATACTGAGCCAACAGATATTGCCAACATACTAGCTGACAGATTCAGTGCTAACTTTACCCCCCCCAAAGGCCCAATCACAATATATGAAGAATGCCAAGCATCTAGCATTTCTGCAGCACAGGTAAAAGTGGCATTGTCCAAGACCAAGAATACGGCATCCATGGGAACTGACAATGTCCCCAGGTGCATTTTACATGAATTACAAAATGAACTAGCACCACATCTGTGTGCCCTATTCAATCCCAGCCTTACCTCAGGCTTTGTCCCTACAGAATGGCACACTCCCACAGTCATCCCTCTCCATAAAGGGGGAGCGACAACAGACCCTGGGAATTATTGCCCCATTAGCTTGATGAGTCTGATATGTAAAGCCATGGAGTGCATTGTCATGGACCTGCTTAACAAGGATATAGGTAATCTCCAGACTCTAGACCTCATGCATTATGGCTTTGTTAAAGGGAGATCCTGCCTGCTTAAACTGGTTGACTTTTTCGAGACAGTCACCAAGGCTGTGGATGAAGGTAAGGCAGTACACACAGCCTACCTCGATCTGGCCAAGGCCTTTGATACTATTCCTTACTCAGAAATTATTGATAAAGTCACTAAACTAGGCATCAACCCCTATATCACTAGGTGTGTTGCAAACTGGCTCACAGACAGGACCAGAGTGATAGTAGTGCATTCTATGTCAGACTGCCAACCAATCATGAGTGGACTCCCACAGGGATCGGTCTTGGGTCCTTTCCTGTTTGGCATCTACTTCTCAGAAGTCCAGGCCAATACAGAGGCACTCTGGCTGACCAAGTTCACAGACAACTGCAAGCTGGGAGCCATTATTAACTCCCCAAGTGATGCTGATATCCTACAGAAAGGTCTCACTGAGACCAATGACTGGTGTCGAACCCATGCCCTTAAGCTTAATGCCAAAAAATGAGTTATCATTCCCTTTGGTAAAAACTCAGTTCCCACTAATTACCACATCGATGCAAGCTCACTGAACACAGAAGGTGTTATAAGAGATCTGTGCACCCAGGTTGAAAGCAACCTCTCCTTCGACCACCACATAGCCACGGTGGTCAGAAAGTCCTTCTATGTGGCACATCTCATAACCAAGGGTTTTGCATCCAGGAAGAAAGAGGTCATTATCCCTCTATACTCATCCCTCATTAGACCAATCATCAAGTATAATGCCCCATTTGGCATGTACCTTACCAGACACCTAAAACAGCTGGAGATGCCACAGAAGTACTTCACAAAGAGGATCCTAGGCCTTAAACACATGTCCTACATAGACAGACTCAAGAAACTTCAGCTATTGTCTGTCTCTTATCATCTACTTAGAGGTGAGCTCTGTTTGACTTAAAAAGCCATGTCTGACCCAGCCCTGCTAGAAATGCTACACCTAAAGAAATCCCAATCCCTCCACAAACATGATCCAGAGATCTCAACCTTATTACCACAATCAACACAATATGCTGGAGGGACAGGTTTATCACCCAGAGACTACCCATACTCTGGAATAAGCTTCCTATCCATGTCAAGCAGAGCACCTTGCTGGCCATCTTCAAGAGAAATCTCCATGAGTGGATGGGTAACAAAATGTTCATCCTGGGGATCACTCCAGTGGCTCTACTGGATAGAGGCACTAGGAGATAAAGCCAGATGGCCCGATAAAGGGTATTTTTTATGGGCTAGGCTTGTGAAGGCTCCATGGCTATTAGCCTAGTACACACCTATGAACCTATGATATAAATACCTCTCCATCATATACGGATGTTTTAAAGATTTGCAATAGTAAGTTGGCATAAGTGTTTATGTATTGTCAAGTAAAAGTTTGTTTAAAGTATATAGTACTGTTACACAACATGCATCTAATTAACTGTTTTGTCTCCTCTCACCCTTGTCTCTCTCTTTTTTTATTTATTGTTTTGTGGGGATAGTTATATTTCATTAACAATCTGCTGTTGGCATAACTTACTGATGAAAAGTAATCATCAATAGCACAGAGAGGTACACCAACTACTCTGGCTTTGCCTATCATATCTCTATAGATGGCAGCACAGATACCAATCACTTCAGGGTCACAATCTGACCATGTTGCCTCTTCAATCCCTACCCTGACTGATCTAAGCATTTCAGGTAGCTCTGCCCCAGCTGTTGATGCAGTAGTGCCCATCCCCAGAAGTAGTAGTAGTGGAGGTGGTAATTGTATTATCTCAACAGGAGCTGACAGTGCTGGTGAAGGATATTGCAAAGAGGGGCATCAGTGAATGTATCCATTCATCCACATGCATCCACAATCCCTTTTTCCCATTTTTGCACATGGTATTGGGGTTTCACTTCAACAGTGACAATCATCTAGAACCAAGGTTTACACAGCTGGGTGGCAAGCCCTGCTGCAGTAGTTCTTCCACACCACACTTAACACACACACTCACACCTATGGCCAATTTAGAGCATCCAGTCCATCTACCACATATCTTTAAATTATAGGAGGAAACTGGAGCAAATGCACATGAACACAGGGAGGACATGCAGACTCTAAACAGATGACAAACCAGCTGATAATCAAACTAGGGAATCTCTTGCTGTGAAGTGACGATACTATCCGCTGCGCCACGGTGCCACCTCACCCCATGCATGTATCGTCAAGTTTGAAAGGGTACTATGTTGCATTGCAAAGATGATGCCACATCTGTCATGGACTCAGGGAGCTGCTGCAGGAGACAGTGATGACTGTTCTGTGGGACAGGACTAGATTCTCACTGTTCTCATGCTGGCTGTGGGTGCACCTCTGTTGTCTCCTTCCTATGATTGTTTAAACTGTGAGCTTTGGCCGGCTAAGATCTGCATGCAATCAATTGAACGCAAAAGTGAAGCTAAGTAAATTTTTATCTGCACTTTTATCAAATAATACACAATTTAAAGTAATTTGTTTGTGTTGCATTGAGGAATATCTAGCTGGAAATTGTGACTCTGTTTTTCAGTAGGCTCCCACCCATCCTCCCTGTTTTTGTCTTGGTGTTAATCTTGATGGCTTTGAAACTGCCCACCCCTCTTGTAAATTTACATTTGGATACTCCTCCTGGGCCCATCTCATTTGTTCACTCAAAAAAAAAAAAATGTTATCTGCTTTTACTGTATTTGTGTTTCTTCCTACTTTATTTTGCTTTTGCATCATCTTAAAAGTACTCAATTGTATTTATTACTGCTTGGTGTAACTCATTCTAAGCCTTTTAGTTTAAGCACTTGGGCTTCAGGCCAGTTGTTTTACATTAAGAAGGTTTGTGGTCTGCACTGTAGTGGCAGGAAAGGTAGCTTACATCCTTCTGAGTTGGGAACTGCTGATTGAGGGCTCAGTGTTATTCTAAAAGTGTATTAATTCTGGTTTAAGCACTTGGGCTTCAGGCCAGTTATTTTACATTAAGAGGGTTCGTGGTCTGCACTCTTGTGGGAGGAGAGGCTGGACTCTGCCCTTCTGAGCTGGGAATTTCTGGTTAAAGGCTTATAGTGCCTGCATATTTGAACTGCTTCTTACTGAAATTGGTACACCTTGTTTGCTGTAGCATAGACTAGATCCAGGTCTGCTGAATCTAGCTTTGTTTGTATAACTTGAGCACTAATCCAGGCATTCTTTAAAATATTCAGTTGTATTTATTACTGCTTGGTCGTACCTTGATTAAAGTGTAGCTATCATTCTAAGTCTTTTGGATTAAGCACTTGGGCTTCAGACCAGTTGTTTTACATTAGGAAGGTTTGTGGCCTGCACTGTGGTGGCAGGACAGGTAGCTTACATCCTTCTAAGTTGGGAACTGCTGATTGAGGGCTCAGTGTCTGTTATTCTAAAAGTGTATTAGTTCTGGTTTAAGCACTTGGGCTTCAGGCCAGTTATTTTACATTAAGAAGGTTCGTGATCTGCACTCTTGTGGGAGGAGAGGCTGGACTCTGCCCTTCTGAGCTGGGAATTTCTGGTTAAAGGCTTATAGTGCCTGCATATTTGAACTGTTTCTTACTGAAATTGATATACCTTGTTTGCTGTAGCATAGACTAGATCCAGGCCTGCTAAATCTAGCTTTGTTTGTATGCTTGTTTGCTTGTTATTTCCCTGAAACGCTAATTCCACCTAAAACGCGGCTTTTCAGTGCTTCTGTGGATCCCTAGTGATATCTGCATTGCTTACTGAACTTATTTCCTTGTTTCACTTGAAAGAAAGTTACTGTTTGTCATTTTTGCATTAAAGTTACCTGTAACACATCGCATTTAAGTTACCTGGCACTTGCTCACTAAAGCAATTATATAAGTCAGCACTAAAAAAATTAAAAGCACTACACCCTCACAAACTCCCCTTGAGTACCTTGTTCCCCATTGGCCCTTTTTTCAATTATAAAGGAATTCCCAATACTATTCCAGCATGTCCAAAGGTCAGTTGTCAATCTCCTCTCTGGCCAGCTGGTGAATCTGGTAATGTTGAGGCAATGTTACAACTGCCTCATGTACACAGACAACCCTCTCCTCCTCCCAACAAATTCCAACACATGTGAGAGATACAACCATATAGCCAAACTGGAGGCTAAGCTCTCTCAACTCAGTACGGACGTAACCAGTCAGGAGGAGAAAGAAACCACACTCACTACAATTCCAGTCTCACATAGACCTACCACAACAGCAAACCAAACACATAAACACACAAAAACATACTCGGAGGCTCTAAATAAAAATCTGCCTAAGCAGCAGAGACCTCCAAAGCAGACACCCAAGTGACCGCTACCCCAAAATAAAACACGTGCAACACATAGCTCACAAAGCCAGTTTGCTGAACAGTCAAAGCCCTTAAGGCTAAACAACACACCTGATACACTTGTAATAGGTGACTGTATCATCAGGCACACTGACGTCCCGCTCACCAGGCTGAACAAGGAGAAGGTGACGGTGAGCTGCCTGTTGGGCGCTAGGATCCGCCAAATAACACTCACTCCAAGGCAAGTACAAATATGACTCAGTCATTGTCCATGCTGGTGTGAATGACCTGAGACGTGCCTCCCTGGGGTACATGAAAAAAGACATACAGGAGCTCTCTGAGCATGTAGCCCAGGCCGGTATGACCCTGACCTTGAGTAGCATCTTACCCTCACCAAGAATGATGCCACAATACGAAGACAAGATGATTAATTTCAACAATTGGCTTAAGTATTGGTGTCATTCAAAGGGGATCCAATGCCTGTCAGCCTGGAATGACATGCTCGACAAGCCACGATGCTTCACTAGGGATGGCTTGCACTTGTCACCCCTGGGCTTTCGGATATTGGCAAAGGCTCTTGCTACCCCCATAGTGCCTTTTTTAGGCAAGGCTCAAAAGACAAACCCACCTCCATAGGTATCACAAGGGATAAGAAACTAAGAGTAATGCTACTCAATGCCAGAAGTCTAAACCTCAAGATGCATGCACTCTAAACTCTCCTTAGCATGGAGAACATCAATATCTGTGCAGTAACAGAAACCTGGTTCAAGGCTCCCGAGAGTACCCCAGCACTACCAGGTTATACCTCATACCATGCTTTTTGGCCCCAAAACTTGGACCAAACCAGAAAAGGAGGGGGAGTATCAATATTCGTCAAAGATACCCACACCTCCAGGTTGGTGGCACAGCACGAAGCATCAGAGACTATCCATGTGCAACTAACAGTGGGTAAAACTGCCTTCCAGTTTATAGCCTGCTACAGACCACCCTCCCAACCCCAGGAACCCCACTCGGCCTTCCTGAGAACACTGGAAAATATGAAGGTCTCCCCAAACACCATTATATTGGGCGACTTCAACTACCCAAACATAGACTGGGAGCATTACTCTAGCTCCAACACCCTAGCTCAAAGGTTCCTAGAATTTATAAACTCAAATGCTATGGAACAACTTGTTACCACTCCCACAAGAGGGGAAAACATACTGGACCTGATCATCACCAACATGGGGACTCTATGCTCCAGACTAGAAGTGTATCCCTCACTGGTAAGATCAGACCATAAACTAATCTCACTGGATATTCACATCCCGACCCCACCCCCTGCCCAGAAAACCACAGTGAAAAACTTCTCTAAAGCAAATTTCACACTCCTCAAAACCAAGGTGGAATCCTTCAAAGCCCCGGGCCTGTGGAAAATATGGCCCAGACCGCAGAATCCTTTATAAACGCATTCTATGAACACCTTCAGGAATGCATGGATCATGCAATCCCAAATAAAACCAAGACCCAATCCTCCAAAGGCAGACGTCCTGTCTGGTGGACCCCAGCCATAAACAAACTATACAATAGAAGGAGGAAGCTACTACATGATAGAGCAAAATCCCAAAAAGGGAAGGCATCTATGATCAGTGTTAGCAGAAAACTACGGGCACTCATAAAATCGTCTAAGACCAGCTTCGAGAGAAAAATTGCACAGGACACTAAGGATAATCACAAGGCTTTCTTTAGTTATGTTAGGAACTTGGGTGGGAATTCCCAGATATGCTCAGAATTAGTCCAAAATGACAAAAAATACACCGAGCCCACGGACATTGCCAACATCCTAGCTGACAGGTTCAGCGCAACCCCCCCCCCCACCAAAAGGGCAAATATCTATCCCAGCAGAGTGCTGTCCCCCTGACATCTCAGATGCTCAGGTAAGAGCCGCCCTCTCCAAAGCAAAAAACACAGCATCAATGGGACCAGATGGTGTCCCGGGCTGCATCCTACATGAACTCCAAGAAGAGCTAAACCCAAACAAAAAACTACTGTTCAATCTCAGCCTTACCACAGGATATGTACCCAAAGAGTGGCATACAGTAACAGTGGTCCCTCTCCACAAAGGTGGTGCCTCAACGGATGCTGGAAACTATCGCCCCATAAGCCTGACTAGCTTGGTCTGCAAAGCTATGGAAAGGATCATGGACCTCATAAATAAAGATATTGGTGACCTACAGACACTGGATTCTACCCAGTTCAGTTTTGTTAAGGGCAGATCCTGCCTCTTAAACATGGTCGATTTCTTTGAAACAGTCACCAAGGCCATTGACGAGGGGAAGGTGGTCCACACAGCCTACCTGGACCTCACAAAACCCATCGATACAATACCCCACTTGGGCATTATAGATAAGCTCACCAGCTTAAATATAACCCCCTATGTCACTAGATGGGTTGCAAACTGGCTCAAGGACAGAACCCACATGGTTAGAATTGCTGGAGCCATGTCAGACTCCAAACCAGTTACAAGTGGCATCCCACAAGGCTCAGTCCTGGGACCTCTCTTGTTCGGTATATATTTCTCGGAGGTACAGGCTAACACAGAAGGACTGTGGCTGACCAAGTTCGCAGATGACTGCAAACTGGGCGCCATAATCGACTCTCCAGCCGACACAAGCATCCTCCAAAAGGGCCTCATAGAAACAGACAACTGGTGCCAGAGCCATGGCCTCAAGCTAAACGCCAAAAAGTGTATAGTCATCCCCTTTGGCAAAAACAAAGTGCCCACAAATTACCACATAGGTGGTAATCCATTAAGTACGGAAGAAGAAATTAGGGACCTGGGGACCCAAGTTGATAGCAACATCTCATTTGACAACCACGTGGCCAAAGTGGTTAGAAAAACATTTTATATAGCCCACCTAATCATGAAGGGATTCACATCTAGATCAGGGGAGGTCATTGTGCCTCTTTACTCATCCCTCATCAGGCCCATAATTGAGTACAATGCCCCTTTTGGGATGTACCTTACCAGACACCTGCAGCAACTGGAAAGACCCCAAAAGTACCTCACCAAGAGGATCAAAGGGCTCAAACAGATGCCATATGCTGCCCGGTTAAAGAAACTCCAGCTCTACTCAGTTACATACCACCTGCTCAGAGGCGATCTGTGCCTGACGTATAAAGCCATGTCCAACCCGGAATTAATGGACATGCTGCACCTCAGAAAATCCAAATCCCATCGAGCTACGCGCTCGAGAGACTTGAACCTTAGCACTGAAATAAATAGGACATGCTGGAGGGACAGATTCATAACCCAGAGGCTCCCTTCACTCTGGAATAAAATCCCAGTCCAGGTTAGGCAGAGTCCCTCATTGACTCTCTTCAAGAGGAATCTTGATGAGTGGATGGGGAACATAGGTTTACCCCGGGTATCACTTCTGTGGCACTGTTAGACAGAGGCACAGTATACTAACCTCGAAAAAGGGCATAGCAAAATTAATTTAAAATGCGTGGCGAAAGCCAAACACACTCTGGCTAGGCTTATAAATGCCCTAGGGCAGATAGCCTAGTATGAACCTATGAACCTATGAACCTATGAACCTATCCCCAGTCATAGTGTCTCCAAACCTTTTGTTCCAGCAGCGTCCTGGTTTGTCTTGTATGTCCTACATGTCTGTGGATGCACAGTGTCTGGCATAGCACAGCAATGCTGAGTGAGAGTGAACACTGTTTAACTTCTTATTGCAAAGGCTAATGATTTTAATTTCAAACACAGTGGTCCAGTTACTTCTGTGCAAATCTGCTTAAATCCACTGCACTTTGGGAATGCAGAATAAAGCCATGCTAAAGGAGTACTGTGGTACAGTTAATGTAACATTTATTAAGTTGATGGATGAAATTAAACAGAGTTCCTCTGTAGTGTGTTGTGTTAGTTACCCTGTTTGCAGCCTGCTTTTTTACCACAGTTTCATGGGTTTGATTACAGCAGTATGTCTGTATATTGGTTCATGATTGTTCATAGTCTTATGTATTTAATTGAAAATGTCCCTACATACAACACATCCCATTAACATAACTTTGGAATAGTTTAGCAAGACATAATTCTCAAAAACATTGCAGCCCCAACAGGGATTCTTAGTAATCTGACCTTATCCTGGTTAAGTATTCATGGCTATTGCATTCGCCCACTCCTAATTTGTACCTACAATAATTAGTTTATTGTACAGCTCAGGACTAATTTCTGATGATTTCATAAGCAAGACTAATACATTGTGCAGATGTTGCATGCCCTACAAAACTTATTTGTGCCATTTCTTTCTGCATTATCAAGGCATGTCATTACATGTGAAAATCATACTGATGTTATATTGTCCTGTGCATACTTATGCATTTGTTGCAGGACTTGGGATACACAGTACTATCTCTTTCAAATATTGATCTTTGTAAATATTCCAATGTCCACCTTCTTGGAGGTATGGTGCTTGCAGCTTGTGGATTGCTTTCTAAATTGTATAAACTAGATAGGTATGAAGTTGAACAACCAGAATAACAGACTGTGTGTGTGTGTGTGTGTGTGTGTGTGTGTGTGTGTGTGTGTGTGTGTGTGTGTGTGTGTGTGTGTGTGTGTGTGTGTGTCACTGTGACTGTGTCTAGCCTTTGATGGTGAATCCACTTCCCCTAAAAATAATACATTTAAATGTTCTCAGAGCTCATATCTCTATTTTTACAGTAACATCATCTCTGAAACAAAATGAAGTAATCTTAACAAAAGTGCAGTCTCTACATTCAGAGTCAGACTTCTGCAGTGGGACTTGCAACTAGGACATTCTTCTCTAGATTGCCTAAATTAGTAAGGTAGGAGGCTCAATACCCAGCATGGAAGACTTGTACATGTGTGTGAGACTGTGCATATCCTTTGGTAGTGTCTCCACGTATCCTGGGAATAATACATTAAAATGTGATCACAGCTCAGTTATCCCTAATTTTATAGTAATGACAGAACCCAAAAGAAAGGTGGTGGAATAGCCCTACTCTACTCATCATCCCTGACAGTAACTCCCTATTCAAAGCCCATACCCCTGTTTGCTACAATGGAATTAACCCTGCCACTCCTAAAGATAAACAAACAAAAGCATACGCATAGCTGCCCTCTACATCCCCCTAGGTAACAATATCCCTTTTCTTAATGATATCCTCTCTTGGATCTCATCTAACATACAAAATGGGACCATACCCCTTAGTGACATTAATATTAACTGGTCTTCTATAAACACTCCCACATCATCTTAGAATATAAACCTTTATAAATTCATCCAACTAATAAATTCTCCAACCAGACCTGCTAAAGACGGCACCTCTGGTATCATTCTAGACTGGATACTAGTTTCCTACCCCTATACTATCTTTGACAGTGGTATCTTACCTGACTTGCTTAGCGACCATCTCCCTGCCTTTGCATGTTGTAAACCTTCTTCATTTAATTTACACCACATTTAAATCTCAGTCCGTTCCCTAAAAAACTTCAATGCTCAAATGTTCTCCGACTCCTTAAAACACATGAACTGGAACCCTTTAAAAAGTGTTCATCTGGACAATGCTGTTACATATTTCAATACTGCATTTATTAACCTACTCAACAGCTTTGCTCCCCTTAGATCTAAAAGGGTCAAAATCTAAGACTGTCCCTCATGCATCTCTGTGATAAATCATAGAAACTGTACCAAAAATATAAAATACCTAACTCCTTGGCTGAGTACAGACAACTCCATAATAGAGTAAAAAAAACAAATTGCCACAGACCGAAAATCCTATTACTCAGTATTATAAAACAATCACAAAGCAAATCCCAAAAAGTTATGGAACAGTATCTCTGCCCTTCTCCATTCTGGTAAAAAAGACAACCACTGCCCAGATCCTGACTCTTCTGATCTCACCTTAGCTACACAATTTAACTCCTTCTTTATAGACTCGATAGCTAAGCTCACCACATCTTTTCCTAATGATATGTCAGACAAGACCCCATCTCCCTCCAAAAACTCAACCCTCTCTAACTAACTCTTCTCAGCACCTCCCTTTCTCTATCAAGCCTATTCCTATTACTACCCTAAAAAACTTCTACAACAATTAAAACCATGCTCTGATGCCGCAGACAAACTTCCATCTAACTTTCTCAAGCTGGCTGCCGATGGCATGGCTTTTCCCATCTCCATCCTAATACACCATTCCATCCAAGAATCCTTCGTATCCCTCCTCTGGAAAAAAGCCTTCACTATTCCCCTTCACAAGGTAGGCAACAATACTGAAATCTCCAATTTTCGTCCGATAGCCATCCTATCTCCCATTTCTAAAATTCTCAAAAAATGTATCCACCTACAGCTCCTACCCTATCTATTAGACAATCAACTGTTGACCGCTACACAACATGGTTTTAGACCCAGTCACAGCATCTCCACAGTCCTCCTCTCCTTTCTTGAAACCATTAACCACGCCCGTGACTTTGGCAATATTGTATCTACCCTACATCTAGATTTATCCAAAGCCTTTGATACTATTTGACATAACCTTCTCCTGTTCAAGCTCTCCCATCTCAATCTTTCCTCCTCCATCAACTGGTTTTCCAGTTACCTTTCTAATAGACAACAAGCCATCAAATGGGGACATTGCAAATCTTCCTTCCTTCATACTGTCACAGGTGCCCAACAAGGCACTATACTAGGCCCTTTATTGTTCAACATCTTCATCAATGTCTTTTATCACTGTATTCCAAATGCTAAACTGGTCCAATATGCTGACGATTCTACCATTATCTGTTCCAGCAAGTCCCTCCCTAAACTCATGAAACTAACTCAAGATGCTTTCTCTTGCTCTGGGTCTTGGATGCTCAACAATTGCCTTGCTGTTAACCCTTCAAAATCCAAGATCATGATATTTACCCTTCCAAATCCAGCAACATTGATAAGAACTCTTTCTGGATAACTAGCCAGAACTTGACCCCACTTGAAATAGTTCCCCACACAAAACTTCTAGGAGTCCTTATTGATGATCAGTTAAAGTTTGATATCTACCTACAAACTAATATTAGGAAAACACATCAAAAACTGGGTATGTTATATTGCCACAACTGCTATCTTACCCCCTCAGCCAAACACATCCTCTCAATTACCTATATCATTCCCTCCCTTTTGTACAGTGCCCCTTTCCCTACCAGTCTTCAATCCTCTCAAATGTCTAAACTCATTTGCTGCTAAAATAAGATCTCTAAGTTTGCTACCAGATCCAAATCCTCCTCTCATCATTGCAAGGCTCTCCTCTTCTTGAATTGGTTGAAACTTCCTAACTATCTCCCCTACATTCAACTCTCTTCTGCCCATAAACTCATGTTCAAACCCTCAAATTGTCCCACACTCTCCTCCACCCTCAAAATGCATCAGCTCAACAGACTATTTAGGTCCAATAATCAGAAACTTCTGGAAGTGTACAAACCTATATGTACTCCAGGGACACTTCTATTATTTTTCTCCCTAGCATGACTATGGAATTCCCTTCTTTCTCACATTCAAACCACCTACAACCATTCCTCTTTCAAGAACCTGCTCCACTCACACCTCTCTTCTCACTGAGAATGCCCCTGTTCTCTTTCTACTGGACTCCCTTCACTTCATAGGTTCATAGGTGTGTACTAGGCTAATGGCCCTGGAGCCTTTACAAGACTAGCCCATAGGATTACCCTGGCATCATGCCACCTGACCTTAGTTCCCAGTCGAGTAGAGTCACTGGAGTGATCCCAGGGATACATTTTCTATTTCCCATCCACTCATCAAGATTTCTCTTGAAGAGGGCCAGTGAGGCACTCCACTTGACATGTATGGGAAGTCTATTCCATAGCATGTGCAGCCTCTGGGTTATGAGCCTGTCCCTCCAGCTTGTTCTGTTGATTGTGGTAATGAGGTTGATGTCTCTGGAGCATGTAGTGCAGAGGGATTGGGATTTCCTTAGATGTAGTATTTCTAACAAGAGCTGTGTTAGAAATGGCTTTGTATGTCAACCAGAGATCGCCTCTAAGTAGACAATATGAGGCAGAGGATAGTTGGAGTTTTTTGAGTCTGTCCATATAATATGTGTTTAAGGCCTAGGATCCTCTTGTGAGGTACTTTTGCAGTATCTCCAGTTGTTGCAGGTGTCTAGTGAGGTACATGCCAAGTGGGGCATTGTACTCAATGATCGGCCTAATGAGGGATGAGTAGAGGGAGACAATGATCTCATTATTCCTAGATGCAAAACCCTAAGTAATGAGATGTGTCACATAGAATTACTTTCTGACTACAGTGGCAATGTGGTGGTCAAAATTCTGTCAACCTGTGTTCCCAGATCTCTAATAATGCCTTCTGTGTTCAGTGGACTACCATCGATGTGGTAAGTCATGGGAAACAGGTTTTTCCCAAAGGGGATGACGACACATTTTTTGGCATTGAGCTTAAGGCCATGGTTCTGACACCAGTCGTTGGTCTTAGTGAGGTCTTTCTGTAGGATGTCAATATCACTTGGGGAGTTAACTATTTATTTTATTTTTATTTATTTATTTTACATTTGTTGACCGGGCTATTCTAGCTGGATATATGTCCATTTTCAGTAGAGGCCCGGGGAGAAAAGCTCCAAGAGTTATAAAATACTAAAAACAGAGATTGGCAATACAAATACAAGGATTTTACATAAGGACTAGTTAATACATGTATTATATAAACATAATATGAGCAAAAACATAAGTATAATAAGCAAATGATTCTAAAAGATTTTTTTTTTTTTTTTTCCAAAGAGAATAAACATATGACTGTGTACAATATTTTATAAAGGGGGAGCTACAAGGAATATAGACAAAGGTACATGCAGGAAATATAGGGAAAGAAAGGTTAAAGAAGTAGAAGTAGAGTTAAGCTGGGTAGGTGCAGGAGCACAGCCAGTGTTTATTAAGATGAATTTTCAGCTGTTTCTTAAAATGTGGGAGAGAAGACAAAGTTAAGATATCAGAGGGTAATTTGTTCCACATTTTTCCAACAGAATTGGAAAAGAGACAGTCACCTGCAGAGTTATTGGGTTTGGTTGAATTAATCGGTAGTTTATTGGAAGAGCATAGATGTTTCAGATTATTGCATGGTGAAATGAGGTTAGAGAGTATAGGTGTTTTAGTTGGTTGGTATAGTATCTTATGAGCTATTAAGAGCTGTTGAAGTATGAGTTGGTTCTGAAGTTCAAGCCAACCTAGTTTTCTTAGGTTTAGGCAGTGGTGAGTTCTAAATGGGGATCCTGCTGCAAATCGTGCAATGTTATGGTAAGATATTGTTAGTTTCTTGAGGTTATGTTTGGAGAGATTAGTGTATATGGGGGAAGCATATAGAAGAGTAGAGATAAGGTGAGATCTGGCTAAGGTTGTCCTTGCTTCAGGTGTGAGGAAGGGTTTAATTCTGTAAAGGGATCCAATTTTTTTATTAACTATTTTTATTGTGTTGTTGATGTGAGTCTCAAAGTTGAGATTATTGTCAATAGTTATACCTAAAAGTTTAGTAGAGGAAACTGGAGAGATGAGAGTACTATCAGTGGATGTAAGAGTGAGGTTTAGTGGGGTAGATCTACGGGATGGTAAAAATAATAGCAGTTTAGTTTTCTTGGGGTTGAGTAGTAGGCAACGATCGGAGAACCATTGTTCAACAGTGGTAAAAGCTTTTTGGGTTATTAACTGTAGTTCAGTTTGAGACTTAGCAGTGCAGATAATAGTAGAATAATCTGCATATTGTATACAGATGGTATATGGGATAGCTGATTGGAGGTCATTAATAAAGATGGAAAATAGAAGGGGGCCGAGGATAGAGCCTTGTGGTACCCCTAAAGAGATGGGGAGGAGATTGGATAGTGCATTTTTCCAGAGAACTGCCTGTTGCCGGTTTTCTAAGTAAGACATGAACCAAGTTAAGGAAGGAAGGTCAAGTGAGAGAGATTTTAGTATGTGCAGAAGAAGTTTATGGTTACCCATGTAGAAAGCTTTAGATAAGTCAATGAAGACTGATGATGATAGATTATTATTATTACGGTTATAGTTGATTGAGTTGGTAAAGGAGAGTAGAGCTGTGGTAGTACTATGGGAAGGTCTGAATCCATGCTGACAGTTAGCAAGTAGGTTGTTGTGCAGAAGGTGATTAAGAAGTTGCTTATGGATACATTTTTCCATGATTTTAGCTATAGGTGATAGGAGTGCTATGGGCGAAAGTTAGAGAAGTCATTTGACTTACCTCCTTTGTGTAGAGGGATGATGTGTGATATCTTCCAGATAGAGGGAAAAAATCCTTCTTTTATGGATCTATTTATCAGAATAGAGATGGGATAGGCAGTGGCTTTGGCTCCTATTTGCAAGAATTCTGCAGGAAGTTTATCTGCAGAAGGAGTGGTAGGTTTTAGTTTTTGGAGCAGTGATAAGATAAAGGAGGTAGTTACAGGTTGTAAGTGAAGTGAAGGAGGTAGATTTAAAGTGGGTGAAAGTAGCTTGGAGGTGTCGGGTGTTAGGTGACTAGCAAGAGTTTGAATAGTATTAGTGAAGAAGGAATTAAAGTCATTGGCTGTTTGTGTGGGGTTCTCTGGGTTGCAGTCCTGAGGGTTAGGTGTTATGGATTGGCCTGGGGATAAAAGATTATTAATACCGGACCAAAATCTTTTTGGTTCCTTTTTGGAGGTTTGTTGTAATTGAAGGTAATAATTCTTTTTGTCTATTAGGATGTTTTTTTTTGTACTATTTCTAAGTTCTCTGAAGTTTTGGTGGTCATTTGGATTCTTTGTGGTACGCCATTTAGTCCAAGATTTGTTTCTGAGGATGATTTTTTGCTTAGTATTGTTGGTCAGCCAGGGTGCTGCTTTAGCTTTGGTTCTAATAGTGCGACTAGGAGCATAATGGTCAAGGATAGATAAGAATGTTGAATTAAAGAATTCTACTGCTTCATTAAGAGGGAGATATTTTAGTGGGGACCAATTACATTGTAATAATTCAGCTAGAAAATCTTCAGAGTTAAAATGCTTTTTTGAACGTAGTGTTCTGTATATGGTCGGTAAATTTAGGTTGGTTTTATGCCTAATGACATAAGTAGGTGAGTGGTCGCTTAGATTATCTGGGAGAGTACCTGATTGGTAGGTTTGTTGAGGAGTATTAGTAAGAATCCAGTCTAAGATGGTATCATTTTTGTTGGTTTTATTTATTCTAGTAGGATGATTTATGAGTTGGGTAAAGCCATGGAGGTTTATATGGGAGGTAGGATTATTACTATTACAGGAATACCAATCAATGTTGAAATCGCCTAGGAGTAGTGTTTCTTGAGGGAAGTAGTTATAGAGTGAACTTAGAATGCATTCTAGTGTGTTAATGTTATTTCCTGGGGGAAGGTAAACACAAATGATATTTATGGCCTTAGTAGAGTTGATTTGAAGTTTTGAGCTGAGTATTTCTGCATGAGTATCAAGGCAAAGAGTCTGATCTATAATACTAATTTGGATTTGTGCTTTATAGAGAATTGCAACCCCTCCACCCTTTTTTGTAGTGCGATCAAGTCTAATTATGTTGTATCCGGGTGGGGTAATTTTGTTGTCTTTAATAGAGGGCTTTAGCCATGTTTCAGTTAAGCATAAAATATCAAATTGATATGTTTCTAGAAGGGCATGAACCTGAGTAGTTTTGTTACAAATACTTCGTATATTTGGATGGGCTATAGAGAGAGAGTTGGTAGGTTTGGTGGATGATAGAGAAATAGGTTTGCCATATTTTTTGTGGTTGTTGAAATTGGTATGATGTGGGCCAGGGTTGGGATTAATATCTCCATCCAGCAGTAAGTGGAGGAATATGAAGTCTCTTGGCAGGAGTGGTTTGTGAAAGTTCTCGGTTATTTTCTTAGATTTTGGTTTGTTTAACTTAAAATATGCAAGTCTGTGGAATTTGGCTAGTAGGTAATTGGGTTGAGTAGTGACATTTGAGAAGGTAGGAGAGAAAGTACATATAGGTGTAGAGGTATGTTTGGATGTAAAAGGAATGGTAGAGTGAAGTGGGTATTCGTAAGAGGTTAAGAAGTAAGAAGTAACAAGACAGGAAAGAAGTGATAAACAGATAAGAAGTTTTAGTTGAGGAGGGATTGATGTTCTGTGCATTTTAAAAGTTAAGGAGATGCACAAGGAAGAGAAAGGAAGGTTGTAGTTATAGAAGCTGAAAAGTAGTTTAAGTAGGGTAGGAGTTGGTTAGTTAATTAGTGAGTATGATGTTCAGTAGAAGGGGTGGAGTGAGTGTAAGAAAGGTACTTATCTGATTGGGTAGGTGAGATAGGGGGTGTGGTCAATAGTACTATAAAAGTAGGAGCACTGGGGCTGGTGAGAATTGGGGGCAGGGTAGGGGAGCGGAGTGAGCCCGCAGGGCGAACGGAGCGGATAGAAACAGGTAAGAAGCAGCTGTTAAGAAGCAGTTGTGGGAGAAAAAACAATCAGCAATGCAGGCTTCAGAAGGTACGTTTTCTAAATCTTAAAAAGCAGTGAAGAAAGAGCCTAGAGATGGTAGAAAAAGAAAGAAGAGTACAAGGTATAGTTGGAGGAGCTGGAGAAAATTAGGTCTGGGCTAACAGAAAAGATAAAGTAAGTAAAAAAGACTCAGGAGGCTAAAGAGTACAGATAGGACTGGGAACTAGGGAGCCACCTAGTGGCCAGGTCTATAATTACAGGTGGCTCTATAAGGGAGGCAGCTGTGGAAGCTAGGAGAGGGGTGAAAGCTGGGATGGAAGTTGCGTGAACTCACTAGAAAAAGAAGGGGTGTTAGAAAATTGCAGACGGAGGGGGGTAGAGGCTGCTGGCTGACCAGACTCAGAACGTGCTTAGGCCCTGTAGTAATGGTACAGTGGAGGAGAAGCTATCTGGAAGTAGTTAGACAGCAAACATACTTTTCTAGTTTCCTTGAATGGGGATGCTAGGAGTCTAATGCAGAAGGTAAACTCCACTGTAGTTTTGAGAGGGTCCTTTGGTTCCTGTAGTCAAGTGTTGGAGGCACTGGAAGAGCAGGGAAAGCTTAAGTAGAAAAGGAGACAAGGTGGGAGAGAAAAATCAAGGTTAGCACAGGTTTAGGCTAGTGTGGATACAAATTGCACATGATATAGACAAAGACTATATTTGGTTAGTATCAATGCAGTTACATATACTTACTCTGCGTTCATTATTAGCAATTAAGCGTCTTGTATTATGCTCAATACGGGTATCAGAAGAGTTACTTATGGTGATCACTATGAGAGAGCTGTAGTTACAGGGCCACTTCCCGGCTTCAACGCCAGAAACGAAAATGTAGATGGAATACTAGGGCTATTCCTCTGATTAAAAGTAGTGGGGCATTGTCGAGTTTGAGAGCTAATTACAGGCTTGACAAAGGATGAATAGTGGTGCAGGGAAGCTTACAGCTGGTTTCGGTAGAGCGGTGTTCTAATTAAGTAGTCAGAAGCTACTTAAAGGGTTCTAAAAATGTCTTCACAGCTCCATAATGAGGTAGGAAAGTGAAGCAGCAGATTGTTATAAGAGGAAGTTCAAGTGTCCTCACTTAGTCGCCATGTGTAAGGTGCATTACTCAGTACACACAAGAGCCAAAAAAAACCACGCAAGGGAGCAGTGGTAAATGATGAACCACCCAAGAGAGGTGCCACTAGGGGTATCAGAGTAGCTATAGCTGATTGCCGGCACTTTCAAGAAATAAGCAGTAAGGTTAGGGGACTAGTTCAATTTTACCCAGCAGTGAAGTGAAATAAGTTGCATGCTGCACTAGCTCAAGGGAAAAAAGTTGTCGCTGAGTTCGAACAGGAATGTGTTCAGCGACAGCAAACATTGAATAGTTAACATTAGGGGATAGGTTTAATCTGTACCATATGGAGGCGCTTTGCTTCAAAAGGCATAAAATCAGGTTCAAGATGCCTTCGCTAAGCTGCCAGTGCATTCAGAAGGGCCAAATTACACTTTGGGGACCAGTGGAAAAAAAAGCCACCAGAGAAAGGTACCACTAGGGTACAGTCGTTGCTACTGCCTTTGCCGGTTTAGTAAAGAACTAAGTGGTTCAGGACTGGTTAGTACGCAACAAAGTGAGTACTATAGATAGCTAGTATGCTACCTTTGATTAAATAAGGTACCGCTCTGTGTGGAATATGTTCTGTCTTGGCGTCTTATTTAAGCAAATCCTAATAGGGTATAAGTTTAGATTATTCCTCAGCATGACAATTTAACTAAGCTAGCATTCATCTGTTTTTTAGGGGGGAAAAGGCGGGACACAGTAATTGACCATGCCGATGGGAATTCAGGCTTTTGAGGGCTACACAAATTAAATAAAATGCATTGGGTACACTGAACAATGTTTACTAAGGCAATCTAAACAGCAATAGAGTAGCTAAACAATACAAATAAAGCAACGGACACCCTAAACAATGTTCAACTAGAGAGGCAGATTCAAAGTAAGTTCTGACTGTTGGCGTCTTATTTTAAACAAGTCTTAATAAGGTATAAGTTCAGATTATTCCTCAGAATGAGTACTTGGGAGAAAAAAGGCGGGACACAGCAATTGACCTCGCCAATGGGAGTTCTGGAGTTCTGAGAGCTAAACAATTCATTAACATGCATCAGACACCCTAAACAATGTTACTCAAGCAATATAAACAGCAGTAAAGTAGTTGGACAATTCAGTTAAAGAGCAACGGACACCCAGAACAATGTGCGACTACTGAGGAAGAGTTCAAAGTAAGTTGAAGCAGTAAGCACATTTGTAAAATATATTCAGCAACAGCATTTAAGAAGACTTTGCAAATAAATACGTTCTACAGCAGTATAAACAGCAGTAGCGTAGTTACGAATAATATATACACATCACACTCTTTATCATTACAGCAGTTAAATTGTTTAAACAACTTCACTCCGATGCATTACTTACCACAGGGAAAGAGAGACGCTAGGAGAGGAGCAGACAGCAGCCAGGTCCTATTCTAGATTGCTAAAGATGGCGCCCCATCAAATCCAGGGTATTTATGGCAGTCAGAAGGGAAAGAGGATGGATGGGGGAGGAGAGTGGGGGGAAGTGCAGGTAGAGGTAGGAGGGACAAGAGGTAAGAACAAATCAAGTATTATCAATTACAAGAATCTGGTCAAGGTATAAGAATGAAAAAAAAGAAAAGATACAAAGGTAAGAGACAGTCAGCTGATACCAAGACTTCAGGGATAGGGTTTGATAGTAGAGTTGTGGGTGTGTAGTAGGATTCTAATCAGGAAAAAACAGGTAAGAAGCAGCTGTTAAGAAGCAGTTGTGGGAGAAAAAACAATCAGCAATGCAGGCTTCAGAAGGTACATTTTCTAAATCTTAAAAAGCAGTGAAGAAAGAGCCTAGAGATGGTAGAAAAAGAAAGAAGAGTACAAGGTATAGTTGGAGGAGCTAGAGAAAATTAGGTCTGGGCTAACAGAACAGATAAAGTAAGTAAAAAAGACTCAGGAGGCTAAAGAGTACAGATAGGACTGGGAACTAGGGAGCCACCTAGTGGCCTCTATAATTACAGGTGGCTCTATAAGGGAGGCAGCTGTGGAAGCTAGGAGAGGGGTGAAAGCTGGGGTGGAAGTTGCGTGAACTCACTAGAGAAAGAAGGGGTGTTAGAAAATTGCAGAGGGAGGGGGGGTAGAGGCTGCTGGCTGACCAGACTCAGAACGTGCTTAGCCCCTGTAGTAATGGTACAGTGCAGGAGAAGCTATCTGGCAGTAGTTAGACAGCAAACATACTTTTCTAGTTTCCTTGAATGGGGATGCTAGGAGTCTAATGCAGAAGGTAAACTCCACTGTAGTTTGGAGAGGGTCCTTTGGTTCCTGTAGTCAAGTGTTGGAGGCACTGGAAGAGCAGGGAAAGTTTTCTAGTTTCCTTGAATGGGGATGATAGGAGTCTAATGCAGAAGGTAATCTCCACTGTAGTTTGGAGAGGGTCCTTTGGTTCCTGTAGTCAAGTGCTGAAGGCACTGGAAGAGCAGGGAAAGTTTTCTAGTTTCCTTAAATGGGGATGCTAGGAGTCTAATGCAGAAGGTAAACTCCACTGTAGTTTGGAGAGGGTCCTTTGGTTCCTGTAGTCAAGTGTTGGAGGCACTGGAAGAGCAGGGAAAGTTTTCTAGTTTCCTTGAATGGGGATGCTAGGAGTCTAATGCAGAAGGTAAACTCCACTGTAGTTTGGAGAGGGTCCTTTGGTTCCTGTAGTCAAGTGTTGGAGGCACTGGAAGAGCAGGGAAAGCACAGGGAAAGAGAGACGCTAGGAGAGGAGCAGACAGCAGCCAGGTCCTATTCTAGATTGCTAAAGATGGCACCCTATCAAATCCAGGGTATTTATGGCAGTCAGAAGGGAAAGAGGATGGATAGGGGAGGAGAGTGGGGGGAAGTGCAGGTAGAGGTAGGTGGGACAAGAGGTAAGAACAAATCAAGTATTATCAATTACAAGAATCTGGTCAAGGTATAAGAATGAAAAAAGAGAAAAGATACAAAGGTAAGAGACAGTCAGCTGATACCAAGACTTCAGGGATAGGGTTTGATAGTAGAGAGTTGTGGGTGTGTAGTAGGATTCTAATCAGGAAAAAACAGGTAAGAAGCAGCTGTTAAGAAGCAGTTGTGGGAGAAAAAACAATCAGCAATGCAGGCTTCAGAAGGTACATTTTCTAAATCTTAAAAAGCAGTGAAGAAAGAGCCTAGAGATGGTAGAAAAAGAAAGAAGAGTACAAGGTATAGTTGGAGGAGCTAGAGAAAATTAGGTCTGGGCTAACAGAAAAGATAAAGTAAGTAAAAAAGACTCAGGAGGCTAAAGAGTACAGATAGGACTGGGAACTAGGGAGCCACCTAGTGGTCAGGTCTATAATTACAGGTTGCTCTATAAGGGAGGCAGCTGTGGAAGCTAGGAGAGGGGTGAAAGCTGGGGTGGAAGTTGCGTGAACTCACTAGAGAAAGAAGGGGTGTTAGAAAATTGCAGAGGGAGGGGTTAGAGGCTGCTGGCTGACCAGACTCAGAACGTGCTTAGGCCCTGCAGTAATGGTACAGTGGAGGAGAAGCTATCTGGCAGTAGTTAGACAGCAAACATACTTTTCTAGTTTCCTTGAATGGGGATGCTAGGAGTCTAATGCAGAAGGTAAACTCCACTGTAGTTTGGAGAGGGTCCTTTGGTTCCTGTAGTCAAGTGTTGGAGGCACTGGAAGAGCAGGGAAAGTTTTCTAGTTTCCTTGAATGGGGATGCTAGGAGTCTAATGCAGAAGGTAAACTCCACTGTAGTTTGGAGAGGGTCCTTTGGTTCCTGTAGTCAAGTGTTGGAGGCACTGGAAGAGCAGGGAAAGTTTTCTAGTTTCCTGGAATGGGGATGCTAGGAGTCTAATGCAGAAGGTAAACTCCACTGTAGTTTGGAGAGGGTCCTTTGGTTCCTGTAGTCAAGTGTTGGAGGCACTGGAAGAGCAGAGAAAGTTTTCTAGTTTCCTTAAATGGGGATGCTAGGAGTCTAATGCAGAAGGTAAACTCCACTGTAGTTTGGAGAGGGTCCTTTGGTTCCTGTAGTCAAGTGTTGGAGGCACTGGAAGAGCAGGGAAAGTGTTCTAGTTTCCTTGAATGGGGATGCTAGGAGTCTAATGCAGAAGGTAAACTCCACTGTAGTTTGGAGAGGGTCCTTTGGTTCCTGTAGTCAAGTGTTGGAGGCACTGGAAGAGCAGGGAAAGTTTTCTAGTTTCCTTGAATGGGGATGCTAGGAGTCTAATGCAGAAGCTATGGCACCCAGCTTGCAATTGTCCGCAAACTTTGTCAGCCAGAGTCCCTTCGTGTTGGCCTGGACTTCAGAGAAGTAGATACCAAACAGAAGAGGACCCAGGACCGAACCCTGTGGGACTCCACTCATGACTGGTCGACAGTCTGACTTGCATTCAGCTACATTCATACTGTGGGTTCTATCTGTGAGCCAGTTTGCAACCCACCTAGTGCTATAGGGGCTGATGCCTAGCTTAGTGAGTTTTTCTATGATTCCTGAGTGGAGAATGGTATCAAAGGCATTGGCCAGATCAAGGTAGGCTGTATGAACCACCTTTCCTTCATCCATAGCTCTGGTGACTGACTCAAGGAAGTTGACCAGGTTGAGAAGGCATGATCTACCCTTCATAAAACCAAACTGTGTGGGATCCAGAGTTTGGAGATTACCTATATCCTTGTTTATTAGGTCCATAATGATGCATTCCATAGCTTTGCAGATCAGACTCATCAGGCTAATGGGGCAATATTTCCCAGGGTCTGTAGTCACTCCTCCTTTGTGGAGAGGGATGACTGTAGCAGTGTGATATTTGGTAGGGGCAAAACCTGAGCTGAGGCTGTGATTGAATAGGGCACATAGGTGAGGTGCCAGTTCACTCTGTAGTTCATGTGGAACACAGTCAGGGATATTGCAGGTCCCATAGAAGCTGTATTCTTGGCCTTGGACAGTGCTGCTTTAACCTGTGCAGCAGTAATACTGGATGCCTGGCAATCTACTGATATTGTGATTGGTCTTTTGTTGGGGAGAGAGTGGGGTAAAATCGGCACTGAATCTGTTGGCCATCCTTACTCTCCTTTGCCATACTTCCAATACTTATCTCCACTATCTATATCCAAATTTTTCTCTTTTTATTTCCCCCCTATTTCATCTCACTTACTTAGAACTCACAAGGCCTTCCCTCCTTTTGCCTTGTTCTTAATCATTACTTAATTTTCCCTTTTTAATCTATACTGTTCAAACACTTTTTTACTATGTCGCATTCTGTTGTTATTTTTCCAGTCCTAAGAATACTCTGTTATGATACATGATTCAAAAGTTTTTCTTACCCACTTTGTGGGTTCCTTATTGTTTTTATTCTCAGAATATGTATAAGTTACACACTGTTGACTTTTATTTGATATCTATGTATAATTAACAAACTGTTGATTTTTTTATTGTAATATTGTACTAGGAGCTTTTCTCCTCGCACCTCCATTGAAAATGGGCTCATTTTTGGCCCAGTGGACTTTTCCGTTAAACAAACTGCAAGTAACTAACTAAATAAATAAATAAATGTCTTCAAATAACCACATATGTCACACTTATAGTGACATTTCTACCATGGTGCATTAATCCTGGGAAATATCCATACATATTCTGTTGCTAAATGCTCATGTGCTCAACATCCACATTCAGTACCTGTTAGCATTGTTGGGCCTCATACTGTAATGCATGACTGACATGTACCACAGTGACAATGTGTCCTTTCCCATTGTGATTAACCTCCATGATCCCTTTCATCCCACAGATTGTTTACCACACATACAGATGATATAATAATTTAGCATAGGTGGTTTGTCATACTAGTTGTATAACTTCCACTGTGGCACTTGTGGTTCATCCAGATGTCAATAGAGTCACACCACTTGCTGTCCAATTCCTGATTGGGGTAACATCATATGAATGTACTACAGTCACAAAAAAATGAATAAATAAATTGTATCTACTTATTATTATCCATTTTTATGTTGGACCGTTATATATCACCACAGGTTATGACAGCATGGCATTGAAATGTGTATTCAGGGGAATTTTGTGCTGTGAGTCCTCCTGTGGCACATGCATTGAGTATTGGCATTTATAGTATACCTATGCAGATATACTAGTGTTCAGTTCTGGGACAGTTTGTGTGTCCTACATGACAGATACAGCTTCCTTGTCAAAGACAGTCAGTAGTATTGTGATGCTCAGTTGTGTGGACAGCAACGTGTAGCTCGTGTCTGTCATTATGGCTAACTATGATTGTTCATATGATATCCATACTTCCTGTGTTGACACACACACATTCAGTTCAGTTATTTCTGCGATCCTCCACTGCTATCTGATGTGGGACAGGCAGTCAGTGCAGTGGTCTGAACAGTGCCTTGGATCATAGGCAGAAGTTTGAATCTGCTAACATCTGTTTGTCAGACTACAGTGGCTTACACACACTCATGAGCCAGCTTTTCATGCATTGTCATACCATATAAGTTGTCAGTACACTTATGATAGTGCTACTCAACATTCGGCGGTGTCCTTCCTTACATGACTGATATGCATATGTCTGTAATGCCCCTGATTGTTATGCATCTCTCTCATATCTTTTTTCGCATGTACTCTAACATGACATGCTGCAAATGTTTCTTAAGTCATTTCTTACTCATATGCATTACTCATTCACAAGATAATTTTGCCATGCATTGCATGTCATCTTCTAGACATGTATTTAATACTGCCATTGTTTCTGTTACAATATATGACTTAATGGCAGATGTGTGATTCCATAAATATGTTTGTCTGTATGGATTGCAGGGTGACCATCATGAGATGTGATTGGTCCTTTTTTATAACACTTTTTTGTTGGGTTTCTCTTCTCTTACTGTTCGCTGTAATTGTATGTGAGCATGCCCAGTATTATTATGTCAGACACATTTGCAAGTCAGCAATGGCAAACACTGGACTCCTGACATGTCATCTGCTCAGTCTTGACATTGGTTGCTTATCAATGTTGTTTGTTATTAGATTGCCATGTATCATTTACATAAACACACAACAATTGCCTATCTATTACATGCTAGTAGGTGATGAATCCTTTTCCTATTGGAGCCCCTTTCATTTCTTTGCATAGACGTACTAATTTCTGAGTTACCTGACATTATAGTTATAATGGTGCTGTCAGCTCTCATACAGCAGTTTCCTGTATATGCATCCTTATATGCTAGGAAGGCATTCTATGTATTCACCCCATAATATATCTTCTGTCCGAGAGAACTGTTATCTGATGTCACCCATTTAATTAACATGTATATCACAGCTACACTCCCCTTTGTTACAGTCCAGCTTTATGTCCCTATCTATATCCTTTATCAGCACGTTTGTTATTATTTATGTGTGTGCTAGCAGGGTTGGCATTCACAGAAAATATCAATTCATCAGTCTTGCAGGTTTTATGTTCAAAATGCTTTTTATACATTTTCACCACATTTGCTTGTAAGATATTAGTAAATTTTAAACATTTCCCCTCTACAACATTGCTTTTTATAAAATCACTTTTATGTGTACCAGTTCCCCCATTTCACTTCCCCTCATTCTGTATTATGTCCCTGTAATTGCCTTTAATATGTGTGGGCTACATCGCGTGCTCATATCTGAGCACAGCCTATATGTGATCCATTTTGTTTACATTGTGTGCTGCTGCATGCAAGCAACTTTCCATGGCCATGAACACTATTGCTGGCCAAAGAAAGTGCTTGCATCTGTTTAGGTGCAATGAGCAGCATGCATATTCAATTAGTGCTGCTGTTCATCATGCTAACACACTTACTTCGTGTATGTATACCATGGATGGTCATCGTGTTTCACTGTTGCAGTCATGACTGTAGGGTTCTCCCCTGCCGGCAGGCAGTCCTCGGTCGGCCAGAATCCCAAAGTCTGGGTCCGGCGTCGGCTGTTCAACCATGCTCCCTGGTGTCAGAGCGCCAGGAGTACAAAGCTGACAGGCGACGCCATGTTCTCCAGTCTTTCTTGCCGTGCGGTGATAGCAGTTCGCAAGTGCCGGTCGGCTGACTCCTGACAATCTTTTCTGAACAAACTTCAGTCCGAAGACTTTCTTCTCCTACTCCAAGCTAAGTACCCCGTTGGGGAAACTTTCTTCTTGCTCCAGTCCTATGTCAGAAAAAGTTAATAATTGTATTTCATGTTGTAGCAAATACCTCATAAGGATTTTCATTCTTACTGTATTCCTTGCTTAGGCCCTGACCACGACGTAGCTAGTTGTCGGTTTTGTGCTAGATTCAATCAATGTACAATTAAACAAAGGTATGATTTTGCATTTCATTACTTCGGTAGGCGTTTTAATTACAAAATGTCGTCAGATATGGTTCCGGCTACCGGAGTTCACAAACGACGTAAGGACAAAGACAGGCCTCCGAGGTCCAAATCTGACGATATCGCACAAGCAGAGCCAGCTTCAGGTTCAGCCGTCGTCAGTGAGGCACTTTTGCAGCCCCTGTCGTCTGCCATTTCGGAACCGATGGCCGAAATGGACTCCCACGAGGAGCCAACTAGGCCTTTGAATATTTCTATTGCAGGACCTTCGGATAATGCTCCTTTGGATGGGTTCAGAGCCGCTGTGCAGGTACCGGCTTCCGAAGGGGTTTTCAGGCCTACTCAGCTTCTAATAAAGGCAAAGCCAAAGACAAAGACTCCTTCCAAATCAAAGACTGCAACACAGGCCTCTTCTGATCCGGCTCCCAAGTCACAGAAACAGTTACTTAAGATGGCGGAGGATTTACTTACTATGATTAGGGGTTCACATCCCCCTCCAGATAAAAGGCCAAGGCAGGAAGTTTATTATGACTCCTCTGATCAAGCTTCTGTTTCTTCAGTTTCTTCTTCTGACCAGGAATATTCTTTCCCTCCTTATGAGGATTCTGATGCTGAGGAATCCATTCCTTCAGCTTCTCCCTCTGAGGATTTCTCTTTTGGGGAAACTTTGCATGAAATGAGGGAACATTTCCACTGGGAAGGACAGGAGTATTCGGAATCTAAGAAAAGACTAAGGTATTTTCTTCTTCTTCCCCAACATAGACCCCTGGCTATTCCTCCTATTTTGGATATTGTGGATGATGCTTTTTCGGAGGCTAACTTAACCCCTGACTCTTTTCTTCCTGCTCCTGTTAAGCCTGACAGATATTACAGGGTTCCTGATTCCCACCAGTTTTTATACAAGAACCCTACTGCTGACCCTGAAAATATTTCTCAGGGTCCTAAGGGAGTTAAGGCCGCTTCTGCTAAAAACCCCATTCCCACTGAGAAGGATTCCAGATCTTTAGAAAGATGGGGCAAAAAGTGTACACTTCTGCTACTTTATCTATTAGGGCTTTAAACTGTCAGTTTCATATGCTAAAATACTATCAATTTCTCCTGTCTGTTTTAAAACAAAAGCTTACTTCCATTTCTGCCTGTGCAGATGATAAGAAATTACATGACTTAATGCATGCCACTGAACAAGTTGGGAAGCATGGTTTACACTGTGGATTTGATGCCTTGGAGGCTTCTTGTAGGGCTGCTGCCTCTGGCACAGTAATTAGAAGGCATGCATGGTTAAAGGAACAAAATTTGCCAGATCAAGTAAAAGCTAAATTATTGGATGCTCCTGTTCAGCATAATGTTTTGTTTGGATCTAAAGCTGAAGAGGTGATTAAAAAGATGGAGGACAAGGCGAAATCCATGCAAACAGTTAAAGATTTCTTACAAGTACAGCCACCCAGATTTAGCAGGAATTGGCCTACAAAAAATTGGTCCTTTCCGAATTCAGACAGGCCTCATAGGGGTAGATGCAGACGCTCCCGAGGAAGGCCTCAAACACAAGCCACTTATAGACCAAGACAGTGGACTGCTTCCATCCCTAGGGGAGGAGAGGACAGGTCGCAAACTCATAGGAAACAGACTCAATGACTCCCTCTGTTGGGCTGCAGGAACTTCCTGCCTGGAAGCCCCTCTAGGAGGAAAACTTTCTCTTTTTCACCGAAATTGGACTCATATAACCCAAGACAAGTGAGTTCTGGATGTGGTTTCAAGAGGTTACAAATTCCATTTTCATACCCTACCAAGGCCAAGCGGATGGCCGGATCTTCCAGAACATCAATGGACAGAGGCCTTAAACCAGGTGGAAGCTCTTTTGGCTATGAAAGCCATAGAACTAGTTCCACTTTCAGAGATGGGACAAGGTTTTTACTCAAGGCTCTTTCTAGTCTACAGGAAGCAAAATTCATGGAGACCCATTCTGGATCTGTCAGTCTTGAACACTTTTCTAGAGATACCAAAATTCAAGATGCTTACTCTACAGCAGCTACTTCCAATGCTGACCAAAAATGCATGGATGGTAACTTTGGATTTAAAGGAGGCATATTTACACATTCCCATCAGGCAGGAATGCAGAAAATACCTCAGGTTCAAGGCCGGATCGAGGCACTTTCAATTCTCTGCACTGCCCTTTGGATTGTCTACTGTGCCCAGGGTCTTCACCAAATGCCTGGCTCCAGTAGTAGCTTACTGCAGACTCAAGGAGATTCAAATTTACCCTTATCTGGATGACTGTCTTATTCAGGAAGACAGCAAGGAGGTTTTACTCCAGCATCTACAGTTTGTTCAGAATCTTCTCAAGTTCCTGGGATTCAATGTAAACATAAAAAAGTCAAATTTGACACCCTCACAACAGATAATTTTTCTGGGTGCTTCTTTAAACACAACAACCCAGATGGCATTTCTGACATACGAAAAACAGTTTCAGCTGGCTTCAACTTTCAAAACCTTGGCAACTTTAACTCAGCTATCTGCAAGGAGATTCCTGCAGGCTTTGGGTTACATGGCCTCCTGCATCCTTCTCGTACCATATGCAAGACTACACATGAGGAAAATACAGTGGTACCTAAAAAGTGTATGGTCTCAGCATTGCCACAGTTTAGACATACTGATCTCCGTCCTGCCTTGTCTTCAAAAGGAATTCCTTTGGTGGTCCAAGGCATGTACTCTAAACAAAGGAAAACCCTTCTGTCTGCCTCCTGCCACTCAGATACTAACCACGGATGCCTCAGATTATGCATGGGGAGCCCATTTTCGGGGCAACTGTCTGCAGGGCCATTGGACAAAGGATCAGAAGCACCTGCATATCAATTTAAAGGAAATGTTAGCCATTCAGAAAGCTCTATTGGCCTTCAGGAATCTTCTACAACCAGGACAACTACTGATACGGACAGACAACACCACAGTTATGTGGTACATAAACAAGCAAGGGGGATCTCATTCCTACCCCCTTTGCAGACTAGCCATGGATCTATGGAACACAGCTCTAGCTTGCAATCTGGACCTTCAAGCTCAGTTTCTACCAGGGAAGCAAAACTTCCTGGCAGACAGTCTGAGCAGAAACCTTTCGGATCCACACGAGTGGATGCTGGACACCGAAATATTCAGGATGATAACAGCAGTCTGGGGATGTCCTCACATAGACCTCTTTGCATCCCATCTCAATCATCAACTACAGAATTTTTGCACCAGGACTTTCCACGAACAAGCTTGGAAAGTGGATGCACTATCATTCAGTTGGAGAAACCTCTTGGGATATGCCTTTCCTCCTCTTCCTCTTCTTCCACGGGTATTATTAAAGATCAAACAGGACAAGCCCAAGATGATAATCTTGCTAGCCCCAAATTGGCCTTGACAGTTTTGGTACCCTGCTCTGAAAAACCTATGTCTGGAGCCCCCTTGGGTTTTACCACAGACTCCGAACCTTCTGTCCCAACATCAGGGTCAGGTTCTACACTCCCATGTCAGAACTCTCAACCTGGTGGCCTGATTAATCCAGGATCTTTGATTCATTCTCTCCTACCCAAGCAGGTTATGGATGTCATTTTAGAAACCAGACGTCCTAGCACTAGAAAATCTTATGCAGGAAAATGGAAAAGATTTTGTTCCTGGATGCAGGCTCAGGATTCTGATCCTCTTCTTCCTAACATTCCTTTGATTTTACTTTACCTGACAGATCTCTTACATAAGGGTCTCTCTTTCTCTTCCATTAAGATACATGCCTCTGCTATTTCCGCTCATTATAATACAGACCCTCCAATCTTTTCCCACCAGCTCATGAGACAGTTTCTCAGAGGAGCTAAGAACTTAAGACCTCCTAGATCTCCTCCCATTCCTCCTTGGGATCTCAACTATGTTTTGGAAAAGCTCACCTTACCTCCTTTTGAGCCTGCTGCCTCTTCTGACATCAAGTTTTTATCTTGGAAAACAGCCATCCTGTTAGCTCTGACCTCTGCCAGGAGAGTTTCAGAGTTGCAAGCTCTTATGGCTGTGGAACCTTATATTATTTTTCATCAAGACAGGGTGTCTTTAAGGACTAATCCTACATTCATGCCTAAGGTGGTTTCCAAAGTGGCTTTAAATCAAACTATCCACTTGCCAACTTTTTTCCCCACTCCTCAAAATAAAGGGGAAGGATCTTACATTCCTTGGATGTACACAGACAACTACGTTTTTACCTGGACAGAACCAAAGACATCAGAAAATCAGAGCAATTGTTTGTTTCTTATGCTTCAAGTTCCCAAGGTAAAGCCATTTCAAAACAGACCATTTCTAAATGGATTGCTCATGGAATCAGATTTTGTTATTCACGCCATGGAAAGCAAATCCCAGGGAGTATACGGACTCATTCCACCAGAGCTGCTGCCACTTCAGTTGCCTTCCTAGGGGAGTTCCTACCAAAGACATTTTGGAAGCTGCAACTTGGAGTTCAGTGCATACTTTTTCAAAGCACTACAATCTACCTCTCTACTCTAAGTCTAGGGCAGGCTTTGCTTCTGCAGTCTTGCAGGGCCTTTTAGCCGCCCCTTCTACTTTATGACCACCTCCCTTTCATTTTGCTTTGGGATTCTACCCTACAGTCATGACTGCAACAGTGAAACACGATGAACATAGTACAGTTGTGTACACTTACCATAAATGTAGATGTTCGAGTGTCTTCACTGTTGCAGTCTGTTCCTCCCTCCTGTCCCCTCTTATTTTTACTTTTGTGTGGTTCCTTTTTTCACCATTCTTCTGAGGTGTATTTGCAAAGGATATGGGACCTTACTCATTTTGGGACTCCTGACATCTGGGGCAAGAAAAACTGGAGAACATGGCATCGGCTGTCAGCTTTGTACTCCTGGTGCTCTGACATCAGAGAGCATGGTTGAACAGCTGACGCCGGACCCAGACTTTGGGATTCTGGCCGACCGAGGACTGCCTGCCAACAGGGGAGAACCCTACAGTCATGACTGCAACAGTGAAGACACTCGAACATCTACATTTATGGTAAGTGTACACAACTGTACTTTCCTACATGACTGTTAACAAAACCCAGGGACTGTCTGTTTACTGTTTAGTCAAAATTTATACAGTGCACTAGGAAACTCATTATTCAGTGCTGAGTCAGACAACCCAGACCTGTATAGTTATATATTGTCTTTCTTTTTTCATGAATCGTTCCTTTGACTTGGTTGCTAAAATCAAATGGTTTGCACTGAAATCTAAGCTCTTTGTGGTCTGTCTCCACATTTTTATGAATTACTGCATGCTGTTTTACCTTGGAGTTATATATATAATTACGCCTTGCTTCAAAAAGTAAGTTTTCTGAATCATAGAAAAGGCATGTATATAAGTGGGTCCCCTTAAAAAGCTCAAAATTTCAAAACTTTGAACTTCATATGGCCAAGACTAGAAGATCGAAGTTTTGAAACTTCAAAGATTTGAATGGAGATCGCCGTACAGTGCAAAATGCGATATTTACTATTTTCCTCACTGTAGTGTGATCTCAGAGTTGGTATATTTATTTAGTGGGGGGTGTGGGGGGAAAGCATAAAAAATAGTTTTTATTTATTTTTTTATTTCGTTTTCGAAGTTTCAAAGCTTCGATCTTCTGGTCTCGGTTGTTTGAAGTTCGAAGTTTTGAAACATCAAGCTTTAGAAGTAGATCCATATACACAGGGTAAATTAATAGATGAATGCAGAGAAACTATAGTCCCATTTCAGAGATAATGGGTGATATGTTGTTGTGCACCGAATAGACTGCTGGTGCACGGTACATATGTAAATGAGAAGCACAGCATGAATAGAAATGCTAATGCTGTTGTAAGACAATTGTACAGCATATCACAAGCATTATGTAGAAACTGTAGCATATCAATTAAAGTGAAGTACTGTAAGAAAGGTGTAAAGAAAGCCCAGCTTCTGAACTTCAATTCACCACCCAGTGCATACGCAGACAGTATACATTATCAATATTTCATCATACTTTCAATATAAAACTGTTACTGTTAATATAATACTGCAACAGCCTGAACCATCCCAGGAGATTCATCAGATCCATGTACACAAATGCATACATGCACAAAAAACAATTATTTATCTGCCTGTCTGTCTACCTACCTCTGTGCTTATACATATATAACCTCAAAAACTATTAACTCAGGTACACATATGCTACATCAATATACAAAGTAACACCTAGTACAAAAGATCATGCGTTTTTACTGGGGGTGCGCCTTGCTTGCATCTTCCCTTTGCTGTACTTTACCACCATACCCACATACCATTTTTTGCAGTATGAGACAGCCTGACTTCTGTTCCCTCTTTAGATGTGTGACTTCCCAGCTTGCACAGTTTTGTCCTGTCCTATACAGATTGCTTTAGGGTTGCCACCTTTTCAAATAGCCAAAGTGGGACATTTTCGGGACACACATCAGATTTTACAGTCTGACACATACCCACGATCAGTACAAAGGATAGAACTTTACTTTTTTGCCTAAATGAAAGCTTATTCTTGTAGCAGTTTAGTTGCTTATTCTGTTTCTTGTAACATTTAGGTATTTTACATACAGAAATAACTATTTTATGCAACTATTACATGAAATATGGGACATAATTATGTCCTACAATCTCAGGACATTTGCCATTTTTAATATTTTTGGTCAGAACACAACTGCCCAAAAAGGGACTGCCTCTCGCATAGTGGGACATGTGGTAACCCTAGTTTGCCTCCCCAGATACCTGCTGTGTCAAATACGACACTGGACAGTGCTTGAAATCAAGGCAGCATGCCTGCTACTGCAAACACCCTCACTTTTCTATTACAAAGGAATCAGGTCACAGGGTAAAGACCAATAAAAATACAGTGAGCCAAATCATCTAAACAAAAATTGCATCTTCTCAGAAGTTTGCCATTTGCATGTTTTGCCAAGGATGAGTGTTTTGCACTATATATTTATATTTTACATGAATGCAGGCTGAAATATAAATATATATATGTACAGGCTGAAATATAAATATATATATATATATATATATATATATATATATATATATATATATATATATATGCATATATATGCAAGTATTGACCTTAAATGCTTGCAGAGATTAGATATAATTTTTGGATGTTATTATATTTTTATTTGTTTTCTTCAAACTGTTTGGTTCCCTACAGGGATACTATGGAACATGTTGTTCTGAGTATCCTGCAGGGATACCATGGAACTTGTTATTTTGAGTACCCTGCAGGAACACCACAGAATGTGTTATTCTGAGTTATCCTTTTAAATCTGTTAGAAATGAAAATCTGACATGCAAATATTTCGAATTCAGGGATTCAGAGCTTCACTATTGTCTGAGTGATGTTAACCATCTTGGTAGCAGAGCTCTGTTCTGTCATGCATCCTGAACATCCTGCAGCAGATTGTGTGGAGTCATTCAGTACAGCTCTGAAACGAGCAGAGTGCAGAGCTGTGCAATGTACACTATTTACTTGCTGCAATATGGTGAACTGAGCTGATAATGAACTATGCACAGTTCATCTTCTGAATGTTGCATCTATTGGTGCTGCAGATTAAACAACCCATGTACAAGGCTTGTTACGTCATATGGAATACATTTTTAAATCTCACTCTGGAACATTATTATAATTATTTAGTGTTAATTAACTCTTTTCTTATGCTTGTTAATTCCCCATCCTCAAAACTAAGGCTGTTGCCCATTACTAGCAGATACTAAGTGCATTACATTTCTGTGAAATAACTGGTAACTGCACCATTTTGTTGGTACACTTATTTTATGTTGAAATGCCAGAAGAGATTAAGGTGCAACAATACAGAAAATGCTATAGTACTCTTCAGAAAATGAGGTGTGAAATGTATTTTGCTTTTGATAACATTTATACCTAGCAGACTGCTATCTTTTTAGTGTACCGCTATATTAAACAGATTTTATAAAAATATATATTTATATCAGGCCATGTGTTCCTTTTGGTAGGTGACAGTCTAAATATTTTCTGTGTAGAATATTTTCTTAATTAAGGTGCTGACATCTAGTTTAAAAATTGACCATAACACTGCATGCAAACTGGGACTGAATCATTGAAATAAGTAAGTCTCTATTGTTAAGATAAGGCAGCTTTGTATACTCTGAAATGCACTGAATATAGTAAAGGACAGAATAATGTATTCCCCTCAAGAAGCTTCATAACTTGATAAAACTAGATGAGAGAGTAATAATTGCAGCTGCTGGTGATACATACTAAGAATATAAAATTCTAAAAGACATAAAAAAGCCATCCATCCATAACCCCTTTTCCCATTTTTGTACATTGAGTGAAGGTGCCACTTCAATAACGGTAATCATCTAGAGCCAAGATTCACAATGTCAGGCGGCTTTGCCTTGCCACGGTTGTACTTCCATACTACACACTCACACACACACTCACACCTATGGCCAAGTTATAGTGTTCAATCCACCTACTGCACATCTTTGGAATTTGGGAGGAAACCTAAATGAACACAGTTAGGACATGTGTACTCTGCACAGAAGGCACTGGGACTGAGAATCAAACTGGTGAACCTCTTATCGTGAGGCAACAATGCTATCTGCTGCACAACTCTGCCACCATGTATTATTCTAAGCAAAAAGTATTCTGTTTTACTGAGAAGCATGGCATTTATTTCTATAAGATATGTTCTAAGTCTTTATTAAACTTCTTTCATTACACAACATTTTCACAGATGTCACAGGTGTCTGTGTGTGTGTGTGTGTCTGTGTGCGTGTGTATGAACAAGCGTTTTGCTTATCCCCTTCACTATTAATCATTTCTAAGATGACATTTTCAGAGTACAACTGTTTTGGGGATTTTTCACCCTTATATATATGTGTCCATCTCAAAAATGGTAAGGTAGCGGACTGATGAAATAATCCATTCTAGCCACAGCCACGATAGATAGCATGCACACATTAATCAGATGCAAAATACACAGAAGAGAGAACAATATCATATAGATAAAATGTGTGTATAAAAATATCTCTGTCTCTGTCTATATATATATATATATATATATATATATATATATATATATATATATATGGATCTACTTCAGCCGAGACCATATGTTCAAACTTTTAAAAGTTTGAACACTGAAATAAAAACACAGAAAACAAAAAAACACAAAATTAAATGTCTATAGTAGGGGGGCCATATGTGGTTCGAACTTGTAAACGTTCAATCGACTGATCGTTATGTATATGTATATATATATATATATATATATATATATATATATATATATATATAAATACATTATACTTATTGACCAAAACAAGATTGGGGATTTAATGACAATTCACAGTTAGATCAGCTGTGTGCTTTTTGTTATATACCAAGCTGGTAGAAGGTAGGCAGTGTTGTTTTGATTGTTGGTATGCAGGCTGTTTTCATTTAGCTGTTGTTTTTGTTGCATTTGCAGTAGCTTTAGTGAATGCTTTGAAAGCGATGGTACATGCACTCACACACACAATTGCAGGTAAGAATGATTTTACCTTCCCTGCACTGTTGTGTAGTCTCAGAAGTGGTATTCATAAGTAGAAGGAGATGTTGGTGGCACCACTCCCATGTAGAAACACTTTTTTTTTTCTAATTCAACAGATCAAGGCTTAATGTTTCTTTTTAAATATATTTTGTGGATACATGTGACATTATTTGGGTACAATCTACACAAAGTTCATGCAAGGTTTATCATTTGTTCAGCATATTAAGGAGATGAAGCATTTTTCAATACAGTTATGCAGGATAAACAGGTGACATAATGTGATATTCCCCATAGGGTTTAGATTACATTGCCATGCGGTGACGTAATGTGACATTCCCCATATTGTTTTAATTACATTGCCATGCCAGGTTGCGCACTATTCTCAGTGTGAACATGAATAACAAGTATTTATAATATTACCTAGGTTATTTATTACTTTTGACTGTATTGATAATTGTGCCTTCACATTCTACTGGAGAAGAGCTCCTTAAACACACTTTTTTTTTACTTATGAGAGAAATTGTTCTGGGTGTTTTTCTAGCCTCCATCGGAAAAAATGACATTGTAGCTGATTTGCAGTTTTGCTTGTTTGTGTGCTGCTTAAAGTTGTCTGTTTACAGCACCACACTCTGTTTCATTAGGTTGCACTAGGCTTTGCACTGTGCAGCAGTTAGGCACAGTTCACTGCACAGGTGCAAGTGCTTAGTTCTAAAAATTGATTATGAGCTCTATGGTACAACTGTTTCTCAAGACTCAGCAGTTCTAGGGACTTTACTAATTTAAGCTGACCCAGGGTCATGCATATAGATGTCACAACTCTTCAGTTTTCTAGATTCCTTCTGCTAAGTGCATTATTAGTTTATATAAGCCCCACCTTAGTCATGCTCAGATATGTACCCAATTCCGTTACCTTGTCTACTACTACTAATCTAATGGCAAATTCCTCTACTATGATATAACCTTTAATAGAGCTCTCTTATTTCAGGATATTGGAGTCACTCTGCAAGTACATTACTGCTTATATATATATCTATATATATATATATATATATATATATATATATATATGTATATATATATATATATATATATCCTTACCTCACTCAAACCCTGCTATTTTTCAGGTTATAACTATTTATTTATTTATATTTGTTTACCGGGAAATTCCGACTGGACACAGGTCCATTTTCAGCTGAGGCTTGGGAAGAAAAGCTCCAAAATACAATTTCTTTGCCAACTACTACAAACCCTTAGAGAGCATATTACCTTAATTATTGGAATGCACCTTTACTAGCCCATTTAAAAGCCTTTTACATGTACAGCTTTCTCTAGCTAACCTGCCATTCATCCTGCTTCCTCTGACTACTAGCTTTTGAAGTATGGAACTGCAGAATTCCTTAATATAATCTGTTGTCAGCCTGCTAGTACTAGGCACACAGCCTCATGTTCTCTGATAACCACTTACTTTAACTACACACTGATTCCATATGTGACAAGTATCATTACTTACTAAACTTTGAAGTCAACCTCTCATCTAAACACTTTGACAGAAACTAACATATTGTCAGCAACCCGACTCAGTTCATGCCAGCATGGCATTCACCTAAAGTTAGGCTATTTTATGCTGAAGTAATTAAGAAATCTCTCCTAAAGCCATAAAGATTACCAAGGTATACACCTGTTGCATACAATCTTCAGTATGTCCTCTACATATAGAAAGGTCTTAGCCATAGGTGACTGTAAGTCAGGGACTTGGGGACATACATAAACCATTCACCAGGCTGAGCAAGGAAAAGGGGGCACATCAAGATGCCTGTCTTCATCTAGGATACATCAAATCACTAGAGCATGCATTTCCCTGTACCTCAGACCCCCAAAACTACATGTTGCTTATTCATGTAAGTATAAATTACTTGAAACATACATCCTTGGATTATATGAAAAAAGACATCAGCAAGCTCTCTCAGTATGCCTCCTAGGCTGGTATAAAAGGAGTCTTCAATAACATACTACCTTCCATGAAAATTATGTCACAATGCAAAGACAAAGTGATGGACTTTAATAATTAACTTAGTTACTGGTGTCATTCCAAATGGGTCCAAGATGTTTCTGCCTGGAAGGACATATCTGACAGTCCTATCTGTTTTAGGATGAACTGCATCTCTTTTTTCAAGGCTTTTGTTACGATGTGCTTCCTCCTCAAAGTGACTTTTTTTAGGCAATATCACTCTGGTCCACATACCAAACTAGCAAGATCTAATTAGGAAAACAAAAATAATGCTGCTAATGATGCTGTTTGTTTCATGGATATGCAAGAGGTCCATCAGAGTTGGGTTTGACAATGCCTTGCATTCCAGGCATTAATCTCCCCTTAACAGTCTGTAGGAGACAGAATACTGGGATAAGGCCTTAAGGTGGTTGGCACAGCACTTGTTACTTATGCCTGTATTCTTTTAGTTAGGAAAATCTGTGGACATTCCAGTTATTGGATATTCCTGGTTATATACACACCAAATGGGACATTGTACTCAGTGATAGGTCTGATGAATGCTGAATACAGTGGAGTAATGACTTCTTTGAATCTAGATGCCATACCTTTGTTTATAAGCCACAAGACATAGAATGATTTCCTCATTACGGTCGGCACATGTTGATCAAAGGGTAGATTACTGTCAATGTATGTCCCCAAGTCTCTGACTACTGGGTCAGCTCTTAGGGTTGTGTTGTCAATATGATAGTTTTCAGGGGTGGATGACTTCCAACAGGATACTATTATACATTTTTGGCATTTAGTTTTAGTCCATGGCTCTGGCACCAGTTGTTTGTCTGTGTCAGCCCTTCCTGGAGAACATTTGTGTCAGTGGGCAATTCAATGACAGCTGCTAATTTGCAATCATCTGCAAATTTAGTCAGCCAGAGGCCATTGACATTGGCCTTGGCTTCAGAGAAATAAATGCCAAAAACAAGTGGTCACAGGACCGATCCCTGAGGGATTCCACTTTTGACTGGGCTCTTTGTAGAGGTTCACTTCCCAATTCTAACTTCCTGGTTCCTGTCTGTGAGCCAGATGACTATCCACCGGGTGACATAAGAGTTTGTACCTAACCTCTTAATTTTCTTAATACTGCCTGAGTGGGGAATTGTGTCCAGTGCTTTTGGCAGGTCAGGGTAGGCAGTTGTGAACTGTTTTGCCCTCATCCATTGCTTTGGTGATTTTCTCAAAGAAGTCCACCAGTTTAGGTAGGCATGACCTGCCCTTGATGAAGCCAAATTGGGTTGGGTCCAGTTTCTGGAGTTTTTTTAATGTCATTTTAGATCATTTTCATGATAATTCTTTCCAATTCTGTTGGCTTTGCATATGAGACTAATGAGACTTATGGGTCTGCAGTTTCCAGCTTCTGTAGATGGCCTACCTGTATGCAGAGGGATGACTATTACCATTCTCCATTCATGAGGCATGATGCCTGTTTGGATTCTACAGGTAACCAGCAATTTCATAGGGGCTGATAGATCATGTTTCATGCTATAAAGAAGGCAGACTGGGATACTGTCTGGGCCCACTGACGCAGTGTTCTTGGTCTCAGAGAGAGCATTAAGCACCTGTTTCCCAGTGATAGCAGGGGAAGTTATATTTGATGTTACTTCCTGAAGGAAGGTTGATGGGGAGAGAGGGGTAAAGTTGTAGCTGAATTTGTCAGCCGTTAGGATTGCTGCATCTTCTGGCTCAGTATGGGTGGCTCCATTTACAATGAGCTCTGCACACAATTATGTATTTTCTTTATAGTTGTGGACATACCTAAAGAATGCCTTGTGGTTGTCCTTGGCCTATTAGGCCAATTTTACCTCAGATTTGCCTTTGCTAGACTTTATTTGTGCTCTAAGGTGTTTGTCTAGTTTGATGAAAGTGCATTTACTCTGCTTGGTGTTGCACCTCCTATTTTTTTGCCATGATTTTCTTCCTTCTATTATACAGACTACTGATATTGTGATTGCACCAAGGTGGCTTGTTTTTTGAGTTAGTTCTGTATTTCTTCCTGGTGGGTGCAGGTGCCTCTTTGCAGCTATTAACATGTTTGCATACGGTTTTTGGGAATAGTTTAGCATAGGCAGCAATCTTCTCAGGGTTTATTGGGGCTTGGATTTTGTCAGGCTATCACTTAATAGTAGGAAGTTAGCCTTAGAATAGTCTTTGACTATTCCAGGGTTAGCTGGGATTCCATGTTTTATTTTTACTTCAGAGGAGACTTATTTTGTGGTCTGTCCTTACCAGAAAAGACATTACACTAGGGGGTATGCGACACTCTCTCATATTAGCGAGGTCCAGATCCAGTATGGCTGCACACGTTATTGGTGTATTGACAATCTGGTGTTTACAAATTCCCAGAACCTCTGTGCCTATATATTTGGTGTCATATATGATTCTCAGTTAATAGTGGGGTAATTAAAATCACCCATTAATATGGTATTGGATTGGATGGTAAGTGTTTCTAATATGATTAAATACATGATATGGGTTTATGGGGGGGGGGGGGACCTATAGCTTGCAAGGAATTTTTACTGGATTTTGCCTATGGTGATTTGAACATGGAGAAGCTCCACTGCATTGTCTTATTTGACCAGCCTTGATGTATGTTTTTTTTATGTAAATCGAAACATCTCCACCTTTAGTCCCTGTCTGTATAGTAGCTGGTCTAAATGTGTGAAAGGCGTTATAACATGGAACTGTCTGTGTGCTCTCCATGGCTTTAAACCATTTTTAATTGACAGCAAAGATGTCAGCAGTCTCTAGGTTGAACAGAACTTCTAGAAATTGGAGTTTTTTGTTTAGAATGCTAACATTGAACAGTAACACCTTTAGATTTTCTTGGTTTTGATTTGCTATATTGGAAGCACTTTTAGTTTGCCATTTTCTAGAAAAGGCACTATGGGGGAAGACAGTGTTTTAGATAATTTTCAAAATCCTGGAGGGGAGAGGTGCAAAACATCCCAGGGAAAGTAGCATGGTTTGTTGACCATCTCCTTCCATGCTGACAAATATTGCACCCCCTTAGAATGAGACTAGAAATTAAGCCAATTTTTAAAATCCATTATCATTTGTTCATTTTGTGCTGTCATCCTCAGGGAATGTAAAATGCTGCTCAGTGATAGGTGCATACCAGCCTGGGACAAATATTCTGAGAGTTCTCTTCATATAGTCTAGGGAGGTACGTCTCAGGTAATTTACACCCACAATTGTCTATGACTGAGTCATACTGGTACTCATGGTACTCATGGTCCTAGTGGTCCAATGACCTGTGTGCGTGTGTAATATGGCAGATCCTGGCCCCTGTTAAGCAGCTAATCATGATTTTCTCCTTACTCAGCCTGGTGAGAGGGACATCTTAGTGTCTCACAATGGAGTCTCCAATAACTAGAATGTTGGATTGCGTTGTGGCTTGCCTTATGGGCTTAGAAGTAAAGGCTCCATGAGATGCAGCTGTATGCGTTGATGCAGCTGTTGGTTTGAAAGAGTGCATCTGGGGTTGCTAAGGGTGATTGTTATGAGTACTTCATCTAGGAGGTATTTAGGGTTTAGGAATGTTACATTTAAGTGCCACAGCATATGTGGGTCTATGTGTCTGCTTTGTGATTGGTGCAGTGCATGTGCTGCTGACAACCTTATTGACATTAGGAGTGCTTTTATATGAATGCTTAGTCTACGGTGACATTGGGAAAATACATCTCTTACATACCATATCAGTTTATTTGACAATTAACTGGTGGTCAGTAAACATGAGGCAATTTCTACACTGCCCCAGGATGCCCATATCAACCAAGTTGATAACATAGACAGTCAGAAAGTTCATATCCATGGCAACAGGCCATTTTTATTGATTAGAACAGTTGGAGTAAGAATATAAAGTAGTGTCAGTAGCATCTGGTTTGGCACTCTGGGGGCAGTGCTTGTCACTGCACACTAGCTGTCCTGTGTGCAAATAGGTACTGGTGAAATTTGAATGGTGCTTTTATAGGAGAAATGTCTCCTACACACTGCCAAATACTTTTGGGGAAAATAATAAGTAGAGCCTGATGAGTTATGGATAAAGTATTTAGGGAGATAGTCTGAAGTTAGAAGCAAATCCAGCAGTACCTACTGAAAAGAAAGAATTAGCTTGTCAGTAATGATGAACGAAGGGGAGTCACCTGAATGGCTACTGCCTGACTACTATTAGTGCTGGTCTCACCACAGCTTCATTCTGCTGGGATGCAATACTCCTTTGCTTCTTCTCTCACCAGAAGCAAAACAGTAGCATTAATCCTATGATGAGAAGCAGGCCACAGCCTGTTTGGTGATTCACAGTCTTGTCCCAGTTAATTTAAGGGTCTGCAGGTCTTTTCTGGTAGATGCCTTAAACAGCAGTTTGGTCTGAAAGATTTCTTTCAGATGGCTGAGATATGGTTTTCTGTTATGGATCAGTTAATTAGTATAAAAAGCAGGAAAGGCTAGAGTTTCAGAAGTGAGTTCTAGGTACTCTTTTGGTAGCTTGTCTGCTGCCAAGGTTGTCGGTTTGAGTTGTTGTAGGTATTCTGGACCTAACTGGGACTGGTTTGAAGGAGAAGGATGTCATATATTAGATGTATATAAATATTAGATGATATTGGGGTAGTGAGGGTGGTGGGACAATAATAAGGAAGGTCACAGTGCTGCTGCAGCATGTTAATTGTCATCATTCAAATCTTTGTAATACCAAAGTTTATGTTTTACAGCAATATTTTCAGAAAATGATTCTAAGGAGGTTGAAGCATTAATTGTCCGAGTATCATTTTCTGAATGGTAAAATAAGAACTGCTTCTTGAACTTTAGTTAAAAATTAGCATGTTTCCTAAACTTTCTTTTTGCACATGAACTATAAAAAGGAAAAAAACATCTCCTTTATAGAGAAATACATTGTTTCCATTCTTGCTTCTGTATAAACATTGTAGAGGTATGGTTTATATGTTTTATATTTGTTCATCAGAAAATATCTGACAGGCATGCTTTCATCTCAAACTTCTCTGTAAAAGCTGTACTTTATGAATTTCTCATGATACATATTTGTTGAAAGTATTATATCTATGTAACCTCAAGATATTCCCAGAAAACTTTCAGCAGAAGACATAGATGGTCTGCCCTAAGCAAGTCATTACATGGGCTCTGTAAAGCACATATCACAATCTGAAATGTGTTAATATTTAATCAAGTTAAAATATGTTTATTTTAATGTAAAACTTAATACGACAGAAAATAACACTTTGCTTCATAGTAGTAAGTATTCCTTTTACTTCTGACTTCATAGTATAATGTAAGTGCTGACAGCAAGATTTATGCTGAGTTTGCAAGCTTGCAAAAAATGGCAAGTATTATAGATTTATTGTAAATTAATTGTCAATAAATAGAGGTTGTACAGGCCTACTGTGACACCTAGAAACTGAGTACCATATTACTAAAACAATATGACAATTTCAAGGAAAATTTTCATACAGATATATGTTATGATTCTCAAGTAGTGAATTAATTTCATTAGCGTTGTTGCCTCACAACAAGAGGTTCTCCCGTTCGATTCTCGGCTGGAGTGCGTGGAATGCCTTCTGTGTGGAGTCTGTATGACCTCCCCATGGTTGGGTGGACATTCAAAAGACATGTGTAAATGGGCGTGCCTTCGTTGAAGGATGAACGTCGACATGGCACCTTGGCATTCGTGAAAAATCTACTGCCAATCATTAGCGGACTGGAGTTCCGCTGTGGCGTCCCCTAACCGGGAAAAGCCAAAAGACAACAACAACTGATGTTTAATATAAAGGCACATACAAAAGTGGATCCTCATAAAATGTGTGTAACTGCGAAGGAGTCTAAATCAGGGCAGGCAGGAATAAACCCAGTAGCACAAAGTTTCTATATTCAGAAATACTATATATAATTTTTTATTTATTTTGTAATAACTTTATATATATATATATATATATATATATATATATATATATATATTTGATATATAGAACTATATATGTGTGTGTGTGTGTGTGTGTGTGTGTGTGTGAGTGTGCATATGTGCCATATATATGGAATACATGCAAGTTGCAAAAAGGCAACTTATTGAATGGAAAATAAAACTATTACAGCTTATCACTCATATCAGCTTTTTCTCTTTGCTTTTCCCCTGACTCTTGAGATCTTGGAGTAGGTAAATGTAATTAACTGGGGTATGGGAGTACATGCTTTTATCCCCCTGCAAAAAGAGTTTTACTTTTATTTTTTTACTTTTTGCTAGGCTGCTGATTAAACAAATGTGTTTGATGAGTTGTTATTCGATATTTTGCATTTTTGATGTATGGATATCCATCCATCTGTGTGTGTCTGTGTGTGTGTGTGTGTGTGTGTGTGTGTGTGTGTGTGTGTGTGTGTGTGTGTGTGTGTGTGTGTGTGTGTGTGTGTGTCATACACTTAGTAAAACACTCAAAATCTTGAAAGTAAAATACTCTCTCTAAAAAATGAAAATTCAAAATATCTAAAAAATACCCCAAAAACTAATAAAATCGATTTTTTTATTTTGCAGTTTTCCACTAGGACTACACTTTGAAGCCTGTCTGTTACCCCCTTGTTCTCCCTTCCCTTACCCTCCACTGTTAGGATACTTATATATACAAAAAGAAAGTTCGTCAAATAATTAAAATATTGTAAAAATAAGTGCAATAGTCTAGGTTCTTAAATAGTAGGGAGCAAGTTAGTTTTAAACATATATGTATATTTTGTATTAGAACTTGAAAGAAATTTTATTTAATTGTAATTCTGCTTCTTTTATCTCAAGTGGGGGTACTTTCCCCTCATAGAACAGGTTCTAATAGAATATTTTCCCACCCTTTTCTTTCAGAAGAGGTTTTATAGAGGCTTAACCCAACCCTCAATAACGCAGTGTTGTCTGCTGTTTGATTTGGTCTTTAGTGCAAGAAGTGTCAGGTTCAAGCCTGAGCACATCTTCTTCTTCTTTCGGCTTTTTCCCGGTTAGGGGTCGCCACAGCGGATCACCTTGTCCGCACATTGAATGGCAGTGGAGTTTTACGGTGTCGAGTTGCCAGCCCGGCGCCCAACCTTCCACAGAAGGCACACTCACACGCACACCTAGGGCCAATTTAGAGTGTCCAATCCACCTGCAGCATGTCTTTGGGATGTGGGAGGAAACCGGAGCACCCGGAGGAAACCCACGCGACCACAGGGAGGACATGCAGACTCTGCACAGAAGGCACCCCAGCCGAGGATCGAACCGGAGAACCTCTTGCTGTGAGGTGGCAATGCTAACCACTGCACCACCGTGGCCACCCTTTCAAGCCTGAGCACATAATTATTATTATTATTAGAGAATAGCTGACAGCTTGAATTAGGAACTTATGGTTCTTCTTACTTGTCAGGAGGGTGCTGCCTAAAAAATATAGAAGAGAGGAAGTGATACCAGGCATAAGTGCAGGGTTTGTTAAAAAGTAGATGTTTGAATCCTCTGTGCTAAATAGAGTTTTGCCTTGAATCTACATGGCAAGAATACATTTAAAATGTTAAATAATAATAATAATAATAATAATAATAATAATAATAATAATAATAAAAGAATGTTAAGGTGTGGGAAGGAAGGGGTGGGAGGTTTGTTGTTCTTGCCCTCAAGCATTGCTTTGGTAGGCACCTTTAGATTTTTTTCCTTAAGCTATAAGGAGTGTGGTGGTGCCAGAGTTTGTTTTTGCATGAGCATGTTTTTTTTTTTTTGTTGTTGTTGTCCCACTTCTTCTTCTGCACTGTTCATGGTCTGTGTGTTGCATCATCTTTCCTGTGCTGTGTCGTAACATATAGCTAGAAGGTGAAAAATTCCAATATTTATATACATGGGTGTAGGACACTGTATTGAACAAACACAGTGTCCCAGCACCCTGCAGATTAACATCTATATTTTGAATGCACCAATATGGACATGTTATGCACATACTCCAGAAATTGCCCCAAAGTGGAGTAAACCAAGGGCAAGAGTTATTGCAGGGGGGGCAAGCCCCCCTGCACCCCCCACATCCCCTGCTAATTATATATACTAACTCCCATATCAGACAATCCTTGAGGAAAGGAAATATTCCCCTGCTCAGGGATTGTCGATCTCACACACCTGTTGACCCACTGTCTGTGTCAACCCTATGGTGTCATCCTACTATGCTTTAGGACACTGTATCTTTAATACAATGTCATAGGCACATATACATATATAATAATAATAATAATAATAATAATAATAATAATAATAATAATAATAATAATAATAATAATGTTGTTGTTGTCTTTCGGCTTTTCCCAGTTAGGGGTCGCCACAGCGGAACTCCGGTCTGCTAATGATTGGTAGTAGATTTTCACGAACACCGAGGTGCCAGCTTGATGTCCAACTTTCAATGAAGGCACGCCCATTTCCGCATGTCTTTCAAATGCCCACCCAACTGCGGGGAGGACATGCAGAATACACACAGAAGGCACTCCCCGCATTCCAGCCGAGAATCAAACGGGAGAACCTCTTGCTGTGAGGCAACAATGCTACCGCTGCACCACCGCGGCCTCGCAATAATAATAATAATATAACAATAATATGCAATGGTGGTGCTGTGGTAGCGTTGTTGCCTCACAGTTAGACGTTGCCCGTTCGATTCTCAGTTAGAGCATCTTCTGTGTGGCGACATGCGTGAACGGTCGTTCCTTCGGTGAAGGTTGTGCATTATGCCCAGTAAGCCAGCACGTAAAACTCTACTGCCAATCATTAGTGGACCGGAGTTCCGTTGTGGCGACCCCTAACCGGGAAAAAGCTGAAAGACACAAACAATAATATAATAAAAATAATAAATAGGCAATTAGCAAAAAAAGAACAGCAGCTCATGATGGCCATGAAATTGTAGGGATAAAACATATGAAGCTAAGAAAGTCCTGAAGCGTATCACTGTTATTTATGGTATTTCACTCATACCAATAAAATTAAATTTTTAAATGTTATGCAATTGGCTGCAAAGAAGACAATCACATGACATTGAAAGACCTTGGTCCTCAAATTGTGGAATGTAGGAATATTCTGTATGATATTTACAGTGATGGGTGACATATTCCTAGACACTGAACATTTTTCTTTTATTTATGGTCTTCTAATAGGTCATCCTTTAATCTTGTATAGAATCTGGGATTTTGATCAGAATTACATTAATTGAACACATATCTCCTCTTTCTGCAAGGATGTTTAGTTTATGATTTCCTCATAAATCTCATAGTTGCCCTACAGCATCTCACCATTATCTGTAGTGTTATACTTTCTGTGTATTTCTCTGATGTTTGTCTGTGATAAAAGTGAAACAAAACAAAATAATGGCTGCAATAATGTATTTTAACTTCTCATTCTCTGAAACAAGTACCGGCCTGTCCCTGTCAACATCAGCAACTCCAACAATTTAAATTGCTGTGATGGTTAAACTCCTTGTTCTTCATTTAGTTTCTGATATTTCTTTATCACAGTGAAAGGGGTACTTGGATAAATGGTTGTTATGACTTCTGTTCCAGAATATAATGGTATCATCTAAGCCCTACTGACTCCACCATCCCATATTTCTTCTTGTTCATTAATCCTCAGATTAATGGTCTTATGTCTTTCAATTTATTTGGTGGAAAGAAAAATTTTAAGCAAGATGGGGTTGTTGTAAGAAGACAGGGCCTTTATGCTTCTACTGCTGTTTTAAACAACATGGTAACTTGCATTGAAGAACTTTAGTTTTCCCTAACTTCCTTGAGCATGCTGAGGACATCATCTCACTGGGCAAAAAGAGTTTGTGTGTGTGTGTGTGTGTGTGTGTGTGTGTGTGTGTGTGTGTGTGTGTGCGTGCGTGCGTGCGTGTGTGTGTGTGTGTGTGTGTGTGTGTGTGTGTGTGTGTGTGTGTGTGTGTGTGTGTGTGCGCGCATGTGTGTTGGGGTGGAGTTTTAGTTTTCATACAGCCGCACTCCCTTAAACTAACAAATAATTTCTGCAAAACTGGGAAGAGACTAGACACCAGGGATAACACTTTATATCATGCCTTAAAGGCACTTAAAAATTAATAGAACATATTTTGCAGCACAAAAGATGTGGGGTGGGGTGAACACTAGACACTGTGAATAATCCTTTAGATAGTACTTTAAAGGCACTTAAAAATAATAGCACAAAGTTTTGCCTGAAAGACATGGATTGGAGGGCAATAGACACTAGGGGTAATGCTTTACATTATGTTTAAAAAGTCACTTAATAGATCAAAGTTTTGCAGCATGAAAGCCATGGGGGGGGGGGGGGGCACTAGACCTTGTGGATACTCTAGTGCCATTAGGGCACTTAAAAAGATTCATTGTTCTGTACCCTCAAGACTCAGAAAGAAGTCATTAGCTCTCTCCATCACTGCTGGATACTTGAGATTCTGCTACATATTACCTTAATATCTTTGAAAATAAAATAAAAAAATAAAGAGATAAATAAAGTAAGATGCAGGGAAAAGTTTCAAATCTTGAACCTTGACAGAAGCAGGAGCTTCTGTTAAGTAAGCACCTTAACCCTCTACATAAACTGCATGCCACAGGGTATTTTTACAGATCTACCTGAAAACATTGACACGCGAAAACACCCACAACGAGATCACCGACACCACAAAACTGACAGTTCAAAAACACGACAGTTTACATGCCCGACAAACCACAATCCCAACAGGCAACAAAACAAAACAAATCCCTTTTCCAAAAAACACACACACTACACAAGCACACCAAAAACCTTACAAACCTACACTAAACCTTACATACACAACTATCTATGCACTAACCTTAACCCAAACCCTAACCCTAAGGTCTCTCACTATTGCACACTTACCCGCACCCTAACCCTAAAGTCCATCACTATCGCACACTTGCCTTACCAGCACCCTAACCCTAAAGTCCGTCACTAACGCACACTTACCTTACCCGCACCCTAACCCTAAAGTCCATCACTATCACACACTTAACTTACTCGCACCCTAACCCTAAATTCCATCACTAACGCACACTTACCTTACCCGCACCTTAACCCTAAAGTCCGTCACTAATGCACACTTACCTTACCTGCACCCTAACCCTAAAGTCCGTCACTATCGCACACTTAACTTACCCGCACCCTAACTCTAATGTCCATCACTATCGCATACTTACATAGTTGTGCTCATTTCACATTGGTGTTTTCAGCGTTGAGATTTTGAACTGTCGACCATTTCAGTTGTCGGTCTTCCGGTGTCGGTGTTCTCATCGTTGGCGTTTCAAGCTTTCGATGTTTTCAGATAGATCCACTTTTACATAGTGAAAAGTATAACTGTAATATCTAGCATTGTGCAATAACTGCAATGGACCATGAATTATGAGAGATAGGGCAAGCACAAGAGGCCATAGTGGGGTGATTCTGTAAGATTAGGGACAGTTGAGAAGAATGAGTTTGTGTATGTGCATCAGGGTGGCTTTGGGACAAAGCCGAGAAGAACAATGATTAACAGCAGGCAGAATTGCTAAACTCTTATGTGGACTCAGCTAATAAGGTTATTAGAGTAACAGGTGTGGCATCACAATGCACTTTACAAGTGACAAGAAGTATGAAACTCTAATGTCTGTCATTATTGATTAACTATAAGGAAGAGTGATTTATGAGGGCAAGGAAAAAACTAAGAAGATACATCATGGACATTCTGTACACTTTTAACAGATAAGAGGTATGTATGTGTTTGTGTGTGTGTGGGGGGGGGGGTGAAGGGAGATGCCAGTGCCTATATAATGCATGAGCCACCATTATTGGCTACCCTAGGAAAGTGCTGATTTGCATTCTCTGTAGTTAAGGGTGATTCACAGAAATGCAAGGTAGCCAATAATGAGGTCTATCCTTTCATTGTGGCTAACATATTTCTGAATCACAGTTTCCCACATAATGTAAGCAGTCCCTGTTGGCTGCAGCTCTTACCATCAGTGGTGGGGTTCTTTCTGAACCCCTATACATGTGCTTAGAGAAATTGAAATGACCGAAAAAGAGCTGATGATAAAGTACTAAATGCACAGTACAGAAGAGGACAATATGCATAAAGATGATAAAGAAAAAGAGAGACAGACTACACCAAAGAGGCAATGAGAAGCTAGTGTCATCCAAAATAATGTACCCAGAAAGTAAGAAAGAAATGAAAGGAATACAGATCTGCAAACTATAAATTATTTTTTTATTAGTATTTTCTTTCTCTCTCTTTTCTGTGTGTGTGTGTGTGTGTGTGTGTGTGTGTGTGTGTGTGTGTGTGTGTGTGTGTGTGTGTGTGTGTGTGTCTGCGTGTATGTGTATATCTATATCTAATGTATATAGTTTTCAGACAACTCACTAAAAGACTATTTCAATGAAAACAACTCAGTCAAAATGGCTGAAACCCATTTCACTTAAAGAAAATGTAATCAAATTCAAAATAACTAAACAGTATCCAATCAAAATACCCAAGACAAAAGTATTCAAAAATATGTCTATTGAAGAAGCAAGTTTCCTTATACCCTTCACACCCCCTTACTTCAATGTACTAACTCCACAGCTGCAAAACTGTGCGGAACATTGAAAATACAATATACATATAAAATATAAATATACAGGGAATCACAGCAAGTGCACACATGCAGGCTAGAGGAGCAGTGATTATGTACAGATTACCTCAAGTACCAACTATGCTTCTTCATACACATCCAAATATTGCCTTTTTTCTCTATTACAGAACTGCATCTGACTATACCATGTTCAATAAAATGGAATTTCAAACAAATTGTCATTCAGTGATGCTGACGTTTAATCATTTGCACTGATTGATTCCTCATTCAGTAAAATTGTCATTAGATAACATATACAATATATATGGAATTGCTAGTTTCTGTCAACACACCACAGTGCTGACAGCAAGATCATCATCTGCAAAAGGTCAGCAATGAAAATGTCAAAACTGAATGACGCATGCAGGAGTAAAATCCTCACCACATGCAGCTGACAAAAAAACAAAACAACATTGTTTTTCGTAAGGGGGCAAGCCAACCCTACACCCCACATGGGGGGCTGCCATACCACACTCCCTGCTAGTTATACATTGTAACAATGAGACTGCAAAATCCCTGGAGAAAGGGAATATTCCTTCATCTGGGGATAGTCAGTCAAGCAGAACTGTTGACCTTCAGCATATGTCAACCTTTTGTGGTCAACTTTCTTGCTCCCAACATTGTGGTGTATCATCCTTGTGTGGTAGCACTATATATATATATATATATATATATATATATATATATATATATATATATATATATATATATATATATATATATATATATATATATATATGTGTGTGTGTGTGTGTGTGTGTGTGTGTATATAAATATATTGATACTTTTTTGGAAATACGTGAACTTAAGTGGCAGCCTTTGCTCAATGCAGAAGCCGCTGCAGGACTCAATGACAATATTAACATTTAATGTGTGTTAAAATGGAATTACTAACCACTCCTTTTTTACAGATGGACAATCCTCTCATTGGCTGCTGATTAGGTCATTTTGTATTACCTACTGCTGTTTTCACAACTGGACAGGCTTACAGTGTTATTTAGTAAGGTAAATTGTGTTGTATCTTTTCATTTTAATTTTCTGATGAAGTCCAGATACTGATTAAAGGATGAAAGCGCTAAAATACTGGTGTAAGTCCTCATTCTTTCACCTTAGTCTTAAGAATTATTTTTATATATTTATATAATATGTGTGTGTGTGTGTGTGTGTGTGTGTGAGTGTGTGTCTGTGTGTGTGTTTGTTCAACCCAAAGGATAAAATGATCACGCAGTCAAATCCCTCAGTAAAAACAAACAAAAAAAAGACCCACCCCGGGATTTATGAACCTTGCGCCAGGCGCCAGCATAGCGTCGGTGTTATAACGCCAAATATGGCTGCTGAGCGATTCAGGTATGAATGAATTCCACGTGCACTACCGGCGTGCGCCGGACCGTCTCCGCCCCCGGCGTAGGTATGCAAATCACACTGTGTGCGGTATTGCACCATGCAAATGAGGGCAAATAGCGATCCTGAAGAAGCGCAGGCGTAGCGTAAGGGCACAGCAATGTAAACCAAAAAAAAACGGTTTACATTTACCCAAACATACCGGAGGAGTAACGGAAGGCTGTCAAAGTCAGGTATCATATAGGTGCAATATGCCAATGTGGAAAGGCACCGAGAATGTCCAAAGAAAATATGCACAAAATGTAAAAATGACATAAATGGCACGCGTAGAAAGAACAGCAGACCCCGGATATGTGCACAGAAGTTGCAAAGCAATGAAATAATATGACAATGTCCTAAAAGAGCAGTATAATGCACATCAGCTGCACAGCCACCACACACCATAGTATGTATGTAAAGCTTCAACCCCAGCGCAATGGTTGTCAAGGAGTGGTGGCGGTGTTCGGCGCCGTAACCATGTATTAGTAGTCAATTCCATGCAAATGAGGCAGATAATAGTGAATCGCAAAAACGGCGCCGGCGTAAGGATGGAGCAAACGGTGTAGCGGTACTACACCGAGGAGTGGCCTACACGAGATACATGTCAACCATAGAGGGGTGTGCCACTGTAGGAGGAAGGATATTGGAGGTCAGCAAATCTGGGCTGTATAATGCACATCACAACATCAGGACTGGCGTGTTAGGAAATAGATGCGCTGAGAGTACAGAATGCGCGTACAGATGCATGTGCACGAGGATGACTACGTTCCCTAAACCAGTCATGTGATGGCCTCACCGTCAACAACCACGGATATAGGAAGGTAATGCGGAGAATACGAGGAAATGCAGAAGCAGTGTAAATGGAGCCGTAATGAGCAATCAACACCAATCAATGCAGGAAGGGCAAACGCCGGCAGCTGATAACTCTGCATGCAGACTCCTGCATAACGGGAAAGGGGAGGCATATGAGTGCAAAGATAGTAGGGGATGTAGTAGAAATGCAAAGAGCAAAGAACCGAAATAGCACAGCCAAGTACAGAGGTAGCATAACTGCGGCTGCAGATAAGATGCATCATATGCCATGTGCCTGCAGGATGCAGTAATGTAAGATGCAAGGCGAAGGCAATGCAGGCAACTGTAATGTAACACTACAGGCAGTACCGTTGCAGTTGCAACCGTAAAACCACGGAAATAATCCATGGATATGGCTGCACAGACACACCCAATGACATCACCGGGTATACAGCACAACAGTATTAAATGTGAATGCACACAACACACAGCGATTTCCCAAACGCCGCACCGTAGGGTGTAAACAGACGGGGAACTTTTAATATGTATATGCTGGGTGCCGCCGTGGCCGTGATGCATAGGTATGTGGCAGAGACAGACGGAGTTGCGGGGGGTGGTGCCGACAACTACCGTAGGCCTCACAGGAGAAGGAGAGTGTTCAGACCAAGGGTGACCTACCAGGGGCTGCGAGACCTGGAGATAGTAGAGCGCTACAGGGTGGACAGGGACACGTTACAGCAAATAGTGGAGCTGTGCCGGCCGCCTGAGAACAAGAGACAACAGAGGGGAGCCCATCCCAGTGGACACAAAGGTATGTGTGAGCTTGCGAATACTGGCTACAGGTACCTTTCAAAGGCTCACCGGGGACATAATGGGCATCTCACAGGCATCAGCATCCAGGGTACTACACCAGTTCCTGGATGCCATGTTACCACATGCCCATGAGCACATAAATTTCCCCACATCTCAGGAGGAGTTGGCTAGCAATATGCGCCGCTTCCACCGTGTGGCACAATACCCGGAGGTTCTGGGTGCGATAGACTGTACGCACATAGAAATTAAGTCACCTCCCCGGGAGCAGGGTAGACGCTACATAAACCGCAAGGGATACCCCTCCATCAATTGCCAGGTCGTGTGCAATGCGCAGGGCATTATTATGGATGTGTGTGCTGGCAGCCCTGGAAGCTACCACGACTCTCATATCTGGCATGCCTCACAGCTGTATCAGGTATTCGCCAGGGGGGACATCACACAAGGTCACCTTGTGGGGGATGCTGGCTACGCACTGGAGCCGTGGTTGATGACACCCATCAGAAATGCACACACACATGCAAGAATGCCATAATGAGGCACACGCACAAATGAGAATAATCATAGAGCGTGTGTTCGGGATGTTGAAATCAGGGTTCCGGTGCTTGGATACATCCGGTGGAGCCTTGCAGTACTCTCCAGGCACAAGTGCCCACATATTCATAGTATGTTGTATGCTACACAATATGATTCTGCGGAAACAGCTGCTGCAGGGACATAATGCCGGAGGGCCACCAAGCCCGCCACAACTGCCAGGGCAAGCACAGGCACAGGCCGTTCAGCGCCATGGACACACTGAGCCAGCCCCAGTAGGTAGACAGAGGCGTACCCAATATGCCTATGCCCTGGCAAAGAGGGAACGCATAGCACATACTTTGACAGTGTAGGCCCCATGGACTGACACCTCCTGACCTGCACACACAGTAAAATGGACGCCACACAAACATGTCCGCCCGTAATGTGTACCGTATGTGCGGACGTATGTGTGACTCCAACAAAGGCACCGCCCAAACACTGCACACCCAATAGCCAGCAGAGCATGGAACGCCAACACCTCAACGCACGCCGGTTCTACAGCACACGGCGTAGCCATATGCTGCCACTATCGCCGCAAGTCGACCACATATGTACTCATGTGCATACACAGATACGGAAATACATATCAGTACACATGTAGAAATATATGTACGCATACACAGATATAAAGTACAACAGGGTAATATGGAACCCAGGGATGCAAGTTCACAGATAAGTAAGACGCGAAATCACTACATAGTAAACATAGTGACCGACAACCCGATCATCCTGGAGGATGGGCAGAGCAGGTAACGCTAGCCATGGAAATGTTAACCTGCATCAATACATATCCGCGTGTCGGGATGGTCACCAGTCCACGGTACAGTAACGGGATATGTGTAGGGTTACCACCTGTCCCACGTTGTGAGGGACAGTCCCCCTTTGTGCAGTTGTGTCCTGCAAAAACATTGACAACATGGCAAATCTCTTGAGATTGTAGGACAAAACTATTTCCTATATTTTCTTTATTAGTTGCATAAAACAGTTATTTTGTAGAAGAAACATCTAAATATCATAATAAACAGAATAAGCAACTGTAATGCTACAAGTTTGTATTCTGGCAAAAAAGTGAATTGCTGTCCTTTGTACTGGCCGTGGGTATGTGTTGGCATGCAAAATCTGACGTTTCTACAAAAAATGTCCCACTTTGGGCATTTGAAAAGGTGGCAACCCTATATATGTGCGTGTCATATCCATAGGATATGAGTGCGGAGATACACGCCGCCACCGGCGATGCGGCCAACGTAGGTATTGTGTTCAACCGTCGGTGCGAAAGTGGAAAGCATACCAGTGAAGTGTACGACATTATGAGGAACGACTCATTTGGGGTGTAAAGAGTTCATGTTCCTCGCAGTTCCTCCAAGTTCCACATTGAAAATGTCTGTCAAACATCCATTGTTAGGAATGTATATAAATGACATCCTGGTAAATATAATGTACTCATAGTAATTCATTAAAGGTTCTTCACTGTAAGTAAACCAGCATATTATAATCAACCTATGACCTACTTAGCTGAAGTTGTCACTATGCCATTACTATGTGTTCCACATTATGCCCATTTGTTTCACATTACTACTGTGTGTGTTCCTCACTCTGGAAATAGAAGGTTGACAGCCATGGCGGCAATATGTGTATGTGTGAGGTGAGGTTGTCGTGTGTTCCGCTGTGTGTGTGTAATGTGTGCCAGTGTAAAATGTGTATGTAGATGACATGTCACAGGCGGAGTGTAATAACAGGCGTAGGCATACAGTACAGGAACCATAGGCGTATGTACAGCAGTACCCACAAAGTAGTACTGACATCTCCTCAGTGGCCATGCACGTGGCGACGTAAAACGATGCAAAGCGGAAATGTCCCAAAGTGTACCACAGGGCCATAGCCAACAGGAGATGCAAAGGACACATGTACAAACCATGACCGTATGTATGGCGGCCATAAGGTAGACTCCACACGGTCTGTCGGCAACGTTACACAGCATCAGGCATGTACGGCGAAAATACGAATGTGCTATCCCGGCACCGATCGTGAACACTTACGGTCCCGTAAATACCGCGGTGTGTTCCACGACCGTGAAGTAAGCAAGCGGCACACGAATAGGAGGCTACCGGTAGCATACAGGCCGCCCCAAGTATAGCACCACATTCACCGTAACTATCAGCGACAAAATGCCAATGGATAGTAGGCACGGACGAACATCCGCAGATATATAACCAATGTGAAGGAGGAATACGTGCAGGAAGCACACATGCAGGCGATACCGACAGCACACGACATCAACAAAACAAACATTCCCGGAACAACAGACAGGTAACCTGCAGCTCCCCAAGCAGGGATGGAGCACACACACAAGCATATCTGGTATGTATAAATGCAAGACTCACACCCTGTACCGCCACCCACATCCGCAGAAATACCCCATTGCACATATCAAAGGGATAAATGCTAAAACCGTAGCAAACACATACAGGCAGTCAATGACAGCGGCATACCCACAACAAGCTCGTGGGAAACACTAGCAGCGGCTGATGCATCCTTGCATCCGCTGTGTACAGGAAAATAACAGCCATGTTACACATCTGAATGCACAACGCCATCGACAGACGCCGCCAGGACACGGAGACCCACATGTCGAACACAATACCATACCCAACACACACAATCCACGGCTAACACCACAGCGAAATGTACCCGACACCACACATAGCGGATGCAGTCACACAAACATGATACAATACATACCACCCTCACGAAGGTATTGCAAATAACCAGCGGTCACACGAGGAAAGAACCATGGCCTAGTGCCAGCGTGAATCTAACGAAAGGAGGGGGATCACCGGTGATATGCGCATAGGTACACACCGAGGAACAGCTATTGGCCTGATTAACCCACATGCCTCAGGTGACGACGAATATAAGGAAGACTCCCTGGATATTCAAACCGTATGTTCATAGCGAACAAACAGGAATACAGAAGGAGAAACAAGGAAATAGAGACGAACGCAGAACCAAAGGCCGGAAAGGTATGTCGAACCTGACATGTACTGGTGTGTAACGCACGATACGATGACGAATCTGTACAGTATGTGAACGGTGTGTAGGTAAAGATACCTGTCCATC
>NC_056732.1:1429370417-1429422917 GCF_019279795.1 Protopterus annectens | reverse complement strand
TGGCGTTATTCCACTCTCTCACATTGAGACTGCCTCATGCAGTCGCAATAATTTTACTGCAAGAAAAAGTAGCATATCTCTCTCTTGCTAGACATCTTTCATGTATGACTATACTGCTGAGCCAACCTCACATGGCAATTGAACGATGTACATTAAATCCATCAACATTACTTCCAACTCCTGCAGATGGCACACCGCACAGCTGCCTGCAAGAGATTGAACAGTTAACCTTGCCTAGACAAGATCTTACAGATATGCCCTTGGATAATGCCGTGGTGACATATTATGTGGACGGCTCATGCAGAAAGGGCCCTACATGGAAGAATCTGGTGGGGTATGCAGTAGTTACAGACACAGAGATTTTAGAAGCCCAGCCCTTACCATATAACTTGTCTGCACAAGCAGAAGAGTTGATAGCTTTAACACGAGCATATACTTTAGCAAAAGACAAATGTGTAAACATATATACTGATAGTCAGTATGCTTTCTCTACAGTACATGTATTTGCACAACAATGGAAAAATAGAGGGATGATAACATCTAGTGGAAAACCAATTAATCATGCGCAATTTATTTTGGAATTATTAGAATCTATTCAGTTACCTACCAAAGTAGCTATTTGTAAATGTGTAGCTCATACAAAACAACAGGATAAGATTTCAAAAGGAAATGCGAGAGCTGCACCTGCAAAGCAAGCAGCCTCAGACTCAGAAACTTTACTTTTGAATGAGGAATTGCAACCCTCTGAGATTTTAGATTTAGACATGTTAAAAAACAATGCAGACCCTTACTACAAAAGCAGAAAAACAGAAATGGGAAAAACAAGGCACAATTCTTGAAAATGGACTGTACATTTCCAAAGAGAAAAAAACGATATTGCCGTCTAATTTATTTAGATATGCATCTTTGTTGAGCCATGGGCAGTGCCATGTCTCAACAGGGGGGATGGTACAGTTAGTAAACCGAATATTCCAAACATAAGGATTCACAAACTATACAAAAAAATTTTGTGCAGCTTTTCATACTTGTAACAAGCATCATGCACAAGGGGCATTTAAACCTAAGCAAGGAAGTTTTCCTATACCACCGTATCCGTTCCATACTATTTGTATGGATTTCATAGAATTGAATAAGTGTGAAGGGAAGAAATATTGTTTAGTCATTGTAGATATGTTTTCTAAATGGGTAGAAGCTTTTCCAACCAAAAATCCGGATGCAGCAACAGTGGCGAAAGCCCTGAAAAAAGAAGTAATCCCTAGATTTGGCATTCCGGAAAGGATTTATAGTGACAACGGCACACATTTTGTAAACCAGACAATCCAGAAACTTGGGAGATTTTTTGGTATCTCCTTGAAAAAACATTGTGCCTACCACCCACAGTCAGCAGGACTGGTGGAAAGGTACAATGGTACCCTTAAGAATAAACTTAGGAAGTTAGTTGAAGAAACCCAAAAGAATTGGATACACTGTCTGCCTTTAGCACTGCTGAGTATGAGAACAGTTCCAAATGTGAAGGGTTTGACTCCCTTTGAAATGATTTTTGGGAGAGCATATTATGTGCCTCAGTGGAAAGCTCTCATGCCTGCAGAGCAAGAGGCTGACAGTTCATTAGCTAGTTATATAAGGAAACTGTTAACAAATAAATCTGTTTTGCAGTTTAACTCTTTTTCAGATAAGGAACAGACCAGACCGGTGGAAGCAATTTTGCCCCCCGGGACGTGGGTGTAGCTGAAAGTGATGAAAAGGAAGAATTGGGCGAGTCCAAAGTGGGAAGGGCTGTACCAGGTACTGTTGGCAATGCCTACTGCAGTCAGAGTGGCTGAGAGGACGTCCTGGGTTCATTTAACACACTGCAAACCGGTAAAGAACTTTGATAAAAACTTTGTGACTGATATACAACAAAGGCAAGATGGCCAAAAACAAAGCCGAATAGAAATTTAGATCAACCCCAGAGATGTTGCATAATCATTTTGCTGAGTATACATTTATTGACTATAATTGTGACAATTTTCCTATTGTTGTGGTTTTTCCTACACTCAACCACACAAGTGAAAGTGGGAAGGAGTGACGAAACATGTATAGACTGGCATCCAAATTTTAACACATACCTAGCCATGAAGCGTGTATATGCAGAGACTATGAACATTTTAAATTGCTGGGTTTGTACAGCTATACCAACAGCATATGGAGGACTGATAATGTCCGCTGTCCCTTTGGGGATAAATGAGACTTGGGAGAATTTACTCTTTGATACAGGAACTGTGAGATCACAGGATAAAATAGCTTTATTTTTACCTGTCACACAAAAAGGAATTGTATGTTTTTACAAAAATGATACTCTCCAGGTGGGCTGGAGCAATTGTAATATAACTATATCTTACCGGTCGGTGTTATATTAAGAATAGTAATGGCAATATTCTTTGCAATACTAATTATGACTCGTATTTGAACTCACTGAAAACAACCATGAATGACATTCGCAAGAATCCTGTTTTATTTAAACAGTTGTCAGTTATAGACCAGAAAATGTTTCATGCAGGGTTAATGCGTATTAGTACTAAAGTAGAAAACTGTTATTTTATTTGTGGGAAAAAAGCATATAAATGGTTACCTGAGAATTGGTCTGGCAGTTGTTTTTTGGGTTATCTAGTTCCGGCAATAAGACATACTGCAGAATTACCTTTGGGTAAGATACGAAACGTGAGAGAAGTAGCTCGGAAACCTGGAGGTCCAGTCGAGAAACCTGTAAATCCAGTTGGACGGATCGAGGCTGGCTGGAAAGACCATAATAATGTAAAAGATAAAAGTAAATTGACTCATATGGACTTGAGTGACAGTGTTATATCTTGGGCAGGAATATTCCCAGCATATGGAGCAGTCAAATTGATCTGGGAGCTGAGGAAGTTGTCGAAACTTCTCGAAGTAATGAGTAATGCGACTTTCTCTGCCCTAGAACTGGTGACTGATGAACTGAATGCAATGAGAACTGTTGTGTTACAAAATCGAATGGCTCTTGACTTCACCCTAGTGGCGAGAGGTGGTACGTGCGCGCTTATCAAAGAAGAATGCCGTGCGTATATACCAGACAATAGGCATGAAATTAACAATCACCTAGAGGTAATTCAGCAAGTATCAGCCATGACTGAACCAGGCCCAAACCCACTGACGAACTTTCGAACTATTCGGGGGGGGGTGGGGTTCCATCCTAATGAATATTCTGATTGCCATTTGTGTGGGTATACTCCTAATAGGAGCATGTGTTTGTTGTGGAATTCCCTGCATGAAAAGATTAATCAAAGATTTTATTGATGTATCTGTTACTGAAACTTTGTACCAAGATATTGAGATTGAAAAATTGATCTCAAATGATTTTTTTTTCTGAAGTATAGATAAAATGACTCACCTAGCTGAAAATCCTTAGTGGAAGAGGTTAGGAGATGAAATTACATTATACATACTTCAAAATAGAATAAAAAGTATTAATAGGAGGAAAAATGTTAGAAAAATATGTATTTGAATATATGTGAAATGCTAGTAGTATGTAATGCATTTTATTCTATTAATCATATAACAGAAAGGGTAAATTCATGTGTAAATGCAAGTAGTTTTGAAACTGCAGTGTGGCTTGTAGCAAATTGACCTCCAACCCTGGCAGTTGCTAGCTTAGCAAGTTTTAATGTTTATGCTTTTCACAAGTGATTATCTGCTGGGTCAGGAAATTAAATATGTGAAATAATGAAATATTCTGCTCTTTCCTGCTGGGATGATTTGGCCTTGTATATGTGTTACTAAGATAGCATGCAGCTGGTGGGAAAGTGTTACAGTGAACAAAGATGTGTATTAGAAGCCTGAATCTGCTATTGTATTCGAACTGATATGAAACCTTGAAGAAGTAACTTTACAGAAAGATATTATGTCTGAACAGGTGGATAGCAAGGCCGTATTGTTACTAGAGGAAAACTTTTTAAAATATACAGCATCAGCAGTTTTTATGAATAGAGGACTGTAAGCTAAACTGATGTAGATTCCCTGTGACATACCACGTCAGTAAGGTGGGCACAACTTGAATGTAAAGACTATAAAGTCTGTGTACTTCCTGTTTCATGTTAGACAAAATTCTGTACTTGTACGTTTTTTGCCTCCTGGTGTACACTAGTAAACTTTTGAACCTGAACCTCCTGTGTATTGAATTCTTGATTTTATTTAACAGGTATTATGATCTCTATGGACCTTGATGCCATGTCCTTGTATATAAGTTGAATAACATAGAAGGATTTTCTTACTACCCTGGACACGTGTTAGTTGAAGGCTAGGTTACCATCTGCATGAGTTCCCAGATCCCTGACTAATGAATCAACTTTTAGGGATGTTTTATTGAAGATATAGTTACCCAGAATGGACAACTTACCAAAAGGTACCATATTGCATTTCTTGATACTGAATTTTAAGCCATGGCGTTGACACCAAGCATTTGCATGTGATAGACCTTCTTGAAGGGTGTCCTCATCTGAGGGGATTCATTGACTGCTTTCAGTTTGCAGTCATCTGCAATCTTGGTTAACCAGAGGCCTTTGACATTGGCTTTGACATCCAGGCAGTAGATGCCAAAGAGGAGTGGGCCTAGAACAGAACCCTAGAGGACTCCACTGGTGACCAGCCTCTCTGTGGAGGTGGCAGATTCTAACCTCCTGGGTCCTATTAGTGATTCAGCTAACTAACCAGCATGTCATAAAGGGGTTTATACCTAGTTCCATAATTTTGTTGACAATGTCCAAGTGGGGTATTTTATCAAATTAATTAGTCAAATCTAGGTCTGCAGTATGCACAGTTTTCCCTCATCTTTTGCCCTATTGACCCTTTTAATGAGGTACACCAGATTCAGTAAGCATTACTTTCCTTTTACAAAGCCAAATTGGAATGGATCTAGTGTCTGGAGGTATCCTATGTCCATGTTGTTAATTTCCATGATAATTTTTCCATGGCTTTGTAAACAAGATTAGTCAGCCTAATGGGTTTGTAGCTTCCAGTATCTGTTGAAGGTCCTCCCTTATGTAGGGGGATGATTGTCCTAGTCCTCCATTCATGTGGCACAAAAAAAGTTTTAAGACTATAGTGAAATAATGACTCCAGGGGTCCTGATAAGTCATATTTCAAACTGCTTAGGAGGTATCCTGAGATGTTATTAGGACTCATTTAGGCCATGTTCTTGACTTTGGTGCGTGCAACCAGTACATAATCCCTAGTTATAGTTGGAAGAGGCTATATTTGAGGATATTTTGGGGGGGTATGGTTGAGGGTGTGGAGGGGCAAAGTTGGAACTGAATTTAACTGCTAACAGGTACACTATATCACCTGGCTCAGTAAATGTGGCACCATTAACCACCAGTTCGGAGGAATGCTGTCTGATGTCCTTGAAGTTTCTGACCTAGCTGAAGAAGCCTGCCTTATGGTTATATTTTTTTTGGGAGGCTATCTTAACCTCAAAATTGATTGTGCTTGATCTAATTAGCCCTCTTTGTTGCCTATTTAGTTCGATAAGGGAGTTTTTATCTTTATGGGAATTGCTATTCCTGATTTTTTGCCATTTTTCCCTTTCGTTGTATACCCTGTTTAATTTGGGATGCCACCAGGATGGTTTATTTCTAGGGCTAGTCCTGGGCTTACTTATGGTAGGTACTGCAGCCTGTAGCAGTCATTGACATGGTTATACAGAGTTTCAAAGAGAACTTCAGCATAAGCATTGAATTTTGAAAAACCATCACTTAATAAAATGCAATTTGCATTAGAATAGTTCCTGTTACTGGTTTTAATGGCTTTGCAGAGTTGGTTTTGATTTCTAAAGAGACAGCTTTATGATTGGACCTTATCAGGGAGGAATAGACATGGGGTGGTGTAGCATTCTTCCATATTTGTGAGCACAAGGTCTAGTATGTTGGAGCCCATGTGGGTGTATTCACTATTTGAAAAATTGTGTTTGTATTTACAAAATTCAGAAATGTCTGTGCCTATAGATTTGAGGCCATGTAGGATTCCTTGTCTACAGAGGGGTAATTAGAGTCTTCCATGAGTAGGGTCTTAGGTTGGTTGGTAAGTGTCTCCATTAGGTCCAAATACGCATTGTGAGTTTCTTGGTACATGACAGGTGACCTATAGCCAGCTAGCATATGGTACATGTTTTTGTCTATGATGATCTGCACATGGAACAACTCCAGCACACCATCCTGTTTGACCAATCTAGATTTATGCCTACTATTGATGAATATTGAAACACCTCCACCTTTAGCCCTTGTCTGTGCAATTACTGGTCTAAAAGTGTGGAAGGCACTGAAACCTTGCACTGCTGGAATACTCTCTCCCACTTTTAACCATGTCTCGGAAACTGCATTGATGTCTGTATTCTCAAGTGTGAGTCAGGCTTGGAGGGAGTGATTTTTTTTTTTATTTATGCCCTTGTCACTGAACAGTAACACCCTAAGGTTCAGTTGAGTCAATTTTGTTATGTTGGCAGGTTTGTCAATTTGGCATTGCTCAAAAATGCACTATGGGGAGTGAATTAAGTTTTGCCCAGTATTTGAAAGCCTAGTTTGGAAAGATGCAGACCATCCTTAGCAAAGCAAAAAGGTTTGTTAACCATGTCCTCCCAAGCTGACAAGTATTGGCTCCACTTAGAATGACACCAAGAAGATAGACTGTTATTGAAATAATCATTTTTGCTTATATTATGGCATCGTCCTCAGTAATGGTAATATGTGGCTCAGTGCTAGGCTCATACCAGCCTGAGACACATAGTCTGAAAGCTCCATAATGTCTCTCTTTACATAGTCCAGGGAGGTACATCTCAGGTAATTTTCACCTTCATGGACTATGGCGGTATCATGCTGGTATCTGTGGTGTAATGACTTGAGTGTGTACGTGATTTGATGAATCTTGGTTCCAGATAAGTGACTAACATCATCTTCTCCTTTTTCAGCCAGGTTAGAAGGGCATCAGTATATCTTACAATGGAATCCCCAATGATGAGAGTCCTGGGAAGTGGGTTTCCTTGCCTTAGGGGCTTAGTGTTTGGGCTCTACTGAGAGTCATGGTATGTATGGTGTCAGGTAGTGTTTTTTTCTGAGAGCCTTTGGACTTGCTGAGGCATAGCTTTGACAACATGTGGTCTAGGTGAACAGTGTTGTTTAGAAAGATTGCTTTTCAGTGCTTCAGCGTACATTTGTCTATATCAATTGTGTTAGGTAAATTCTAGGAAAGAACATTAACTGCCCCTTCTCAAAGTCAGGTAATATCATACATGGTGCAAAACGTAGGTCATTATCTTCACATAAATCCAATAAGAAAAGGTTATAGAACTACCTAGATTTAGATATCAAAATGCCACATACCAATGGTACAGTTCGGTACCATCTGTCACTCCTATCCATGCATGGATAGTGCACAGCTGACAGCACATGGAGGTTGTAATAGAGGGAGATCCATCTACCAAAACAAATGGTAAGTGATCTAGATTAATGAGATTGTCCACCAGTGTTATTTCTATCATCTGAAAATAATTGACTCTCTCTTCTCTGCTTCTAATTACAGAGACACCGTTTTTATAGCCATTGTTCTGGTGTTAGTAATCTGTGAGGCCTTTCTCCTTTAATGAAGTTAATCTTTGCCTAGCTCATTGGACATATTTATTCAGTGCTTTTGCATTATGTATATAATTTACTGTTTCCTAAGAAGCATACCCTAAAACTTTATCAAGGGTCAGAGACAGATAACAATACATATTTCATAATATTGTCATCTTTGGCTTCACATGGTGACACACTAATTGGATATGACCTATGCTAATAAAATTTACATTTAATTAACAATTTACCATCCTCATCACTTCAAGTTGTGCACTTGCCTTTAAACTTAGCAGAATATGTTTTAATACAACTCCCGTACTGTCTTTCTTCATTTTTCTTTTCCAAATGGTACAAGCACCCATCTACACTTAGTAGTAACAGTTTAACTTTTGAGACGAGACAGTTCTATATATCTGTCCACTTTTTCTTAGAATTCTGTCATCAGTAGTAAGTAATATCTGCAATATAATAGTTGATAAAAAGTATGTCGGCACTGTATTTCAGAACATTATATACTACAGATAAGTGCTGTCATTAATCACAGATAAATACGTCTGCCTATAATATACATGTTTTTATTGCAACTTTGCTTCCTGTGTGCATTTTCCATAAGTAAATGCCAATATAACACAGTAAAATCTACTTTTATCTTTAGTGGCGTCTTCACATAAGTTTCCTGTCTAAAATCAGGGCATTATGAGCGTGTAGTAATAAATGATTCACACAACACATGCCTAATAGTTCCTCTGTGCAAATACTTGATAATGTGTATTCTACATAGTAAAGTTTTTTTTTTTTTCTAATCTTGTCACTTTAAAGTAGATATAAAAACTGCTGTAAACAGTTTGAACCATTTTTACATGTGCCAAATGTTTCATCTCTTACTATCACATGAGAGTGAAAACATTATCCCCAGGATTCATAAAGCTTGTACCAGGTGCAGGCGTAGCGTCAGCGTTCTAACACCAAATATGGCCACTGAGCGATCCAGGTACAAGCTGCTGCCATGTGCACTACCTGCGTACGCTACACCCGCACAACTCCCGGGCCCTGTATGCTAATTACCCCATGTGCAGCAGTGTAGTATGCAAATGAAGGTATGTAGCAATCTAGGAAGTGGTGCAGGCATAGTGTAAGCATGGAGAAATGTAAATCGTAGAAAACGGTTTACATTTTTGCAAACATAAAACAGGAGCCATGACAGCTGATCAAACACATGTATTATATTGTTAATATATGCCAATGGCTAAATATATAGCCATTGGCATAAAAAAATGTACAAAATATAAAATTAACATTTAATTTATATAGTCGCACTATCATGAGGTGGAAGCACAGGGCAGCGGATCACAAGGAAAATATAAAAATATAGAATAAAACTGCAATGTAACACATATCACATTTTCCCCATAATAGTCAATGGCAGGCATGCTACACCATACTGTGGCACAAGAGTTGCTAAGGGGCTGTGACAGTGTTATGTGCAGTACCTAAGAATTAGTAGGCAATGCCATGCAAATGAGAGGAGTAATAGTGAATCACAAATTTCCCGCTGGTGTAAGGATGCACCTCACAGTGTAGCATTATAACACCGATGTGTGCCCTTGAGATAAAGATGACATCAAGAGTGGGGTGTGTCACCATTGCTGTAAGCACATTGGAGCATTGCTAAACCAGTTTGCCCCTAGCTAGGCAAAGCAGCAGGATAGGGGTGTGTTAAACTGGCCATAGTTATGCTTAGTTGAGACTACACAAGGTAACCAAGTATGCATGTGAATGGAGATGAAAACGCACGTAAACCCGGTAAACTGGTTTGTGCAGCGCGCACTGCAGCTAAAACAGAAAGGATATACACTGCAGCAGTGAAATTGGAGTACAAATGACTAATTAACAACTAGGAGCTTACAGTGGGCCATTGACAACAGCTAACAAGGCTGCAAGCAGCTACCTGCAGAACAGGAAAGGGGAGGGGCTGTACTGCAAAGAAAACATAAAGTGTCAAAGAAGAAGAAGAAAGCCGATTTGCAGTATATCAGCTACAAGACACATTTTGCCATGACTGGGTAGGGAGAGTACAAAACAAGAAAGACAGCAGGTGGATGCATGCCTGATAATGGGAGAGGATCCAGGTTTAAAAGTGAATTAAAGGCCAACAGATTAATCAAGGCAGGCAAGCATATCTCCACAGTAAAGGCCCCACACTTGCAGTACTCATTGCAAAACCCATAATTAAGACACACTGCAGCTGGAATAGCTCATACACACCCACTGACATCAGCAGCATTCATAGCCCAATAGTATAAAGTGTGAAAGCACCTCACACACATTTCTATATTCCCATATACTCTGCACCAGTGGTGTATACAGATGGGGAACTTTTAGTATGTACATGTTAGGGGCTGCCATAGCTTTGATCCACCACAATGTGTTGGAGACTGAAGATGGTGTGGAGGATGATGCACACGACCACCTCAGGCACCAGAGGAGGAAGAGAGTGTTCAGACCAAGGGTAACCTACCAGGGGCTACATGATCTGGAGATAGTAGAACATTACAAGGTGGACAGGGACATCCTACAGCAACTTGTGGAGCTGTGCCAGCCACACCTCAGAGCCAGAACAAACAGAGGGGGAACCCATCCCAGTGGATATGAAGGTATGTGTAAGCCTGAGAATACTAGCTACAGGTACCTTTCAAAGACCAACTGGGGATATCATGGGGATCTCACAGGCTTCAGCATCCAGGGTACTACACTAGTTCCTGGATGCCATATTACCACATTTATATTCTTCACCCGAATGCAGGAGGAGTTGGCCAGCAATATGCATCTCTTCTACCATGTGGCAGAATACCCAGAGGTACTGAGTGCAATAGACTGCATGCACATTCATATCAAGTCACCACCCGGTGAGCAGGGTAGGCACTACATAAACCACAAGAGATACCGCTCCATCAACTGCCAGGTCGTGTGCAATGCCCAGGGCATTATCATGGATGTGTGAGCTGGCAGCCTTGGAAGCTATCACGACTCCCACATCTGGCATGCCTCACAGCTGTATCAGTTATTTGCCAGGGGGGACATCCCAAATGGCCACCTGGTGGGGGATGCTGGCTATGCACTGGAACCGTGGATGATGACTCCCATCAGAAATGCACACACACCCATGCAGGAACACCATAATGAGGCACACACACAAACCAGAATCATCATAGAGCATGTGTTTGGGATTCTGAAATCACGGTTCCATTGCTTGGACATATCTGGTGGTGCCTTGCAGTACTCTCCAGGCATGTGTGCCCACATCTTCATAGTATGTGCCATGCCATACAATATGGTCCTGCGGAAACAGCTGCAGCAGAGACAGAATGGTGAAGGCCCTCACAGCCCACCATCATTGCCAAGGGCCCCACAGGCACAGAGGTACTCAGACCACAAACACCCTGAGCCAGCTCCAGTAGGCAGACAAAGGCGTGCCCAGTATGCCCATGCCTTGGCAAAGAGGGAATGTATAGCACACACACTGACAGTGTAGACACCTAGGGACTGACACCTTTCTCCACCTGCACACACAGTAACAACTGATGGCACACACACACAAGACTACCTGTAAATTGTCATGTATAGGCAGTCTACTGTGTGCATCCAACATAGGCAGCCCTCAACTGTTGCACACACAACTGCCATTGGCAAAAGGTAAGTCAACACCTGAACAGCAAATTAAGCTATCAGCATGTGCTGATACTGTATGTATAGATTCATAGGTAGGTACTTGGCCAACTGCCAAAAGCCATTCATAAGCCCAGCCAAAATATGTCAGCTTTTGCCACCCCATTGATTCATTAACTGTCCTTCTGTGGAGCAGAGCCAATGGTGGGATCCCTGGGGTGTATCGACTGTTCCCCATCCACTCTTCAAGGTTTCACTTGCAGAGTGTTAGTGAGGGGCTCTGTAAAATGTAGTTAGGGATGTTGTTTCAAAGTATGGGGAGTGTCTGTGACAGGAATCTGTCCCTCCAGCATCTTCCAGTTATTGTTGTAGCAAGGTTCAGCTCACTACAGTGTGTGGCTCACTGTGACATGGATTCCCATAGGTGGAGCATATCCATTAAGCCCGAGTTCAACAGGGCTGTGTTGGCCAGCAGAGATCATCTCTGGGTAAACGAGATGCCACTGAGTAAAGCAGGAGTTTATTCAGTCTGGCTGCATAGGCCATATGTTGGAGGCCAATATTCCCCTTGGTGAGGTACATTCATGGACCTCCATGCTGTTGGAAGTATCTTCTGAGGTACATCCCAAATGGGTTATTATACCCAATGATGGGACTGATGAGTGATGAGTAAAGGGGCACTATAACCCCAGTATGTCTAGATGGGAACCCTTTAGTAATCAGATGGCCTACATAGAAGGATGTCCTAACTACTGTGGAGATATGATTGTCAAAGGGGAGATCACTATCTACCTTAGTCCCCAGATACCCCATTAACTTGTCCATATTAAAGTGACTGCCACTTATGTGTTAATATGTGGGTGCTTAATATTCCAGAATGGAATGACCATACAGTTAGTGGCACTTGGCTGGAGGCCATGACATTGGCACCCTGTGATGGTCTCTGTGAGGCACCTTGAGGGATGTCTGTGTCAGATGGACAATCAGTCATGGCTCCCAGTTCACAGTCATTGCCAAACATGGTCTGCTGTAGTCCACATGTGTTTGCCTGCACCTCTGAGAAGTATATGCCAAACAGTAGGGCTCCCAGAACTGAGTCCTGTGGGACACCGGTCGTGACTGGTCAAGAGTTGGACCTGGAGACTGCTAGTTGTACCATGTGGGTTCTGTGTGTAAGCCCATTGGCAACCCAACCTGTGATGTATGGGTGTATGTAGAGGCTGGTGTGTTTATCAATAATACCTGAGTGGGGCATGGTATCAAAAGCCTTGGTGAGGGCCAGGTAGTATGTGTGAACCACCTCCCCCATCATCTAACGTCTTGGTGACTGTATGTAAGACATCAAACAGGTTCAGTAGGCAATAACTGCACTCAACCAAGCTGACTTGGGTTGGGTCACTCGTTCGGAGGTTACCAATGTCTTTGTTAATGAGTGCATGAGGATGTGATCCATACCATTGCAGTCCAGGCTAGTCAGGCTTATGGGGTGGTAGTTACCATGGTCAGTTGTGATTCCACCTTGATGGAGTAGAGTAACCTTTGCCACGCCCCATTATATGGGCATGTAGTCTGTGGAGAGGCTGAGGTTGGAAAGCTTAATTAGGTGGGGGGTCAGGTTGTCTTGTACAGTTTGAAAGATGCAGTCTGGGACAACATCTGCTTCCACTGATGCTGTGTTCTGCTGTTAGAGAGGGCCATTTCCCCTGTGTGTCTCTGATGTGTGGGATACTGTACCTTTTGGGTAGTGTTGTGGGCTCTTTAGGGGGTGAAGTATGCATTGAATGTATCTGCAAGGATGTTGGCGATATCAGCAGGGACAGCATATTTTGTGCTATATTTCACTGGCACAGTGCAAATCTGTGTGTCACCACTTAGATCCTTGACATAGCCAAATAAGGCTTTGTGGTTATCTTTCGAATCCTTGCATATTCTCCTGCTGATGCTAGCCTTGGATGATGTCATGAGGGACCTATGTATCATACTAATAGTGGTCATGGATATCTGCCCTTCATGGGATTTGCTGTTTGTCTGGAACACTATACTACTTCTGTAGTACAGCCTGTTTATTGCAGAGGTCCACCAGACTGGTGTCCTTCTCTAGGGAGAGTGAGTCTTAGTTTACCAGTGATGGCATGATCCATACATCTGTGTAGGTGCTTAGAGAATGCATTTGTAAATCTGTCTGTATCTTGATCAGTGTTTCCCCTTAGCATGGGGGCTGCAAACCCCCCCCCCCACCCCTGTCACTACTGGTGTAAATGTAGCTGTAGGAAAGGTATACACTGTGGTATCCGTGGGTGGGGGAGATGCTTGGGTGTGGAGTCAGTGAATAGTTAATGGTTAGATCTAACCAGTGACCGGTTAACCTCCGCTGTGGTGCACCTGTTGCCCATGTTGGTGATGACCACTTCTAGTATGTTTCCACCCCTCGTTAGGGAGTTTACCACCTGATACAGGGCATATGAGGTGATAAATTCCAGGAAGCGCTGGGCCTGGAAGTGAGTACTGGAGTAAGTTTCCCAGTTAATGGTATGGTAGTTGACTTTAACCAATGCCAGGATGTGCGTTAGAACTATCATGTTCTCCACTATCTCCAGGTAGGTGGAGTGGTGGTTCTGGGTCATGCAGGGTGATCCATAGCAGGCCACAGTTTACATTGCAGTTGTGGCTGATGTTAGCTGCACATGAATATCAGAGGTACCATGCTGCCCCACTAACTTGAAGGTTTAGGTATCCCTGATGAATATAGATACACCCCCTCCATGTCTGTCAGTCCATGTTCTGCGGCTGAAATGTGTGGTATGGGTTGTAGTCTGGTAGTGCTGGTGTGCTCTCAGGAGCCTTAAGACAGATCTCAGTTACAGCACAGATGTTGATATTGTCCATCCTGAGGAGTGCTTTGAGTGCATGCATGTTGTGATCACAACCCCTGGTGTTGAGTAGCATAACCCTCATTGATTCTGCTATTGTGCTGTTTATGGAGCTGGTATTCACCTTTGAGACTCTCCTAAACAAGGCACCATGGGGGCACCAGTAGCCATGGCCAGTATTCCAAAGCCTAAGGCTGACACATAGGCCGGTATGGTATTGTTGCATGCATGTTTTCCATCTGTGCTTGTTTTTCATCTCTCCTGTAGGTAACCTACTGGTAAGCAATAGAAAGCCTTAAAGTTATACAAGTCTTCTAGCTTCCAAGATAGGCTTTTGGAGTGACTAAGTATCAGTGTTCTGTATGTTCTTGCTGTACTTAACTGTTTCCTGACTACATGGTGATTTCTCACTGTATATTGTGATCTAAAAGTCTGTTTTTTCACATATTATGGCAGTGATGGCCTGCACTTTAGAGGTTCACAGATAGCCTACTACCTATCTGCCCAAGGGCAATTAGAAGCATAGCTACAGTGTGTTGGCTTTCTCCGCAACATTGATGAAATAACTGAACCTCTGTCAAGAATAGCCAATGAAGCAATTCCAGGCAGAGTTGCTGGAAGCTGTTGAAGACTGGGGTTGTGGAGGGTGATAGGGGCACTTAGTTATCTAAAGAGGGCATGTTAATGTGACAAGTCAACACCATTCAATTTCCCCAACAGGTCTCGCAGCTACCAAACTGGACAGGCTCTCCAACCCCCTGGCTGTATGGTTCTGGGACACATGATCCCAGGGGTGTATATTCTGTTACCCATTCACACAACAAGATTTCCCTTGAAGTGTGTCAGTGAGGGGCTATACCTAATGTAGTTAGGAATGTAATGTATTGTCTCACAGTACATTTGTTATATGTTGTTATTTCAAGAGTAAGTGAAGCTCAGTGGGTTTGGGGGCCTCCGCCCTTTGCTTAGCCTAGCTTACACATAGAAATCCTCTAAATAGGAAATAGGCGGAGGCAACGTTAATGTCAACAGTGTAATGGTTACATCATCTGCATAATCTCTGTGCATTCAAGGTCCCAATCCCAGTAAAGGCAGGGATGTTTATCATGTTCAAAAGTATACCTTAACCACAGCTTCTGTATAATAAACATTTGAAATACCCATATAAACCCATGTGTGCTGGAGAGTACAGTCAACACAGAATGTAATGTTATGTAAGCACATAGTGAGATGTTACTTCACTGAAATGTATATATCCTGAGTAGTTAGCAAATGTGACCGTGTTTGCTTGCACAGGTTATACGTTACAAAGTTTGTTTAACTGTGTTTAACTGCTGCTATAATGTCACAAAGACACTTTTAAACAAGCTTACAACTGCTTAAATGAGCCTTGTTTTGGAGTAAAAAACATTTGCAAAGCATAGCAGGTGTTGAACCCTGGACCATGCATACTATAGTCATGGGACTTACCACTACGCCATCTGATGGGTATACATGTTTCACGGTCTTGAGACTACACCTTTTACCATATGCATTCCACTGTAATGATCACAAATGAGACAGTCACTTTGTGTACATATGTACAGTACATTGTAATGTACTGTAGTTTGTGAACCAACACATTCCAGTCTACATATGTATTACTGTTACAAATTAATACGAAATATATATATATGGGTTTATATGGGTGTTTCGAATGTTTATTATACAGACGATTACTACCTGTATAATGAACTGTCGTATGTTGTGTTTGTTAGAGCAAGGTAGTTTGTGGTAGTATGTAGTATGTAAATTGATTTTTATTATTTTCTATCTTAAACTCTAATATGTAACTATCTGTCATTGAGACTTTGTTGGAGCTTTTCTCCCCGGGCCTCCGCTGAAAATGGACATGTATCCAGTCGGACTATATCGGTCAACAAATGTAAAATAAATAAATAAATATATATATATATATATATATATATATATATATATATACAGATATATATATATGCATGTTAGTGATGTCTGCACACACACACACACACACACACACATATATATCTATATATATATATATATATATATATATATATATATATATATATATAATACAGTTACATCAATAGCCATATATATAAATATTTATGAACACACTTCGTGACACAGAAGCACTCCAAAGGAATTGGAGTGTACACAAAACACATGCAGCTCTAGTATTATAACTATTAATATTAACCTAATTCACCATAGAAGGGATGGTTGTTGTGTATGTGAAGATTTGGGTGGAGAAGGAATGATGGGTAATGAAATCATGCATCAAGGAGGGCCTGGGTCAGATGTTTTCACTAAGTGAACTGGAGGGGTATACATGGAGTATGGGGACAATATAAAAAGGACACAAAACAAGAACCTTTCTCATTCATAATACACCCTGGCATGTCACATTGCAACACCTAATTTCACAAACATATGAACATTAACATGTATCAGACATATGTACACCAACTGACTGTCACCTTTGTTTTCAGTAGTGAGGAATGCCTGTAGTAAAATGTATATTCTAAACACCATAAGATTTGTACATATCTCAGATGCCTTAGTGGTAAAGTCAGTGACTGTGTTCTTGGTCCTGGGTTCAAGGGCTGTTATGTTATTCTGAGGGCCAGAATAAGGGCTTTTGGATGCAGCTGGATTGAAGCACTCTTAAGCAGTTGTAAGCAGGCTTCCACGGGTTTGCGAGATGGTAAGCAGCGCTAAAACACGGTAAAAGGAGAAGCGCTTCACAGGTTTAACCTTTGCTTAACGTCACACAGACCATGGGAAAACCTGCTTACAACCACTTAAATGAGCGTTATTCACACTTTCCCTACCAGTGCCTACTCTGTGAGGTAAAATAATAATACCTTCCAAGATCAGAACCCACAACCATGTACTCCATCCTCAGAGTAACCTAACACTAAGCTATCTGGGATGTACTTATTCCAGTTGTGTATGCAGACAGGTTAAAACACAAAACGGAGGAATGTGTTGAAATAGGACAACCCACCATGTACCCAATGAAAGGTGTATGCTCATATATATATATATATATATATATATATATATATATATATATATATATATATAGAGAGAGAGAGAGAGAGAGAGATACATAAAAGCATGTCGATATATACAGAGATACATATATATGTAGATATATAGATAGGTTAAAAACATCTACACATCTATGAAGGTACAGATAAACGTATGCAATAATATATATATAACTATATACACACATATATATATACACACATATATATATATATATATATATATATATATATATATATATATATATATATATATATATGTGTGTGTGTGTGTGTGTGTGTATATATATGCACACACATACATACAGGTGTGTAGACAGCATCCAAAGTGTTCATATCTGAGTATAACATGGACCATAGCAATCACCCCCCCCCCAAACAATATGAACATAACATATGAAGAGTATATGCCAATACACTATTACAAATATGTTCTATGGACACAGTCACCAACGCAACTGCAATGACTGCAAATACCCATGACAGAAATACACAGACAGCTTTCATTTCACAATACTTTATTACATTCCGATGTATTGCCAAAAGGATTCAAGGACTAATAGTACCTGCATGCCATACAGGAAGCATTTAACAGTGCCTTAATGAATCAGCCTGCAATTACCATAGTATAAGTTCACTAAGGGATATGTGCTCACATAGGGAAAGAACACCCACACACATATAGACATTGTATAAAAGGGGTTCCTACACACCTGCATGTGCTATTTACACCCACCAACATCTACCCCACAACCAAAATAATTACACCAATACATACTGTCATACCATAACCAATTATTCAACTATGGTACAACATCTGCTGAAACCTTAACATACCTGGACACAGACACACTAACATGGCCCTATGTGAAATAGTTGCTGTTATACAATTGAACAGCTGTTGATGTAGCAGGGTTTGTATGAACTAATCCCGTTTCAGAGGGTTGAAAGGTTCATACACCAGGAATTGTTACCGAGTACTGATTATCAGCACAGTATGATACACAGTAACACCAAACTAAATATGTCTGGTAAGCACACTGTAAACCCCCTAACATTATATGTATAGCTATGCAGCCTTGAGCTGGTCAAACATCCTGGCCAGACTGAAACATATGCAGAAGTATTAGGTCCAGACAAACCCTGCACAAGTAGCAATGTTCAGAAATATAACAGCAGTACTTGCATTTAGACCAAATCCTGTAGGCATTACACACAATATATTACTGTTTGTCTCCATACAGCTGTTGCAATAGATTCCAAACAACACTTCCAGGCTGTCTTCCTCACAAGTAAGGCAAAGGGACAATGCCCAAGTGGAGTACTCAATTATACTACACTGTTGTCCTGGTATTGGCTAAGGCAGTAGCAGTGCAGCTGATGTGCATGTAATTAGCTTCTTAGGAACACCAATTAGTTATCAGGATAGCACGTTACTGATCTGTAACTATAAAAGGTTGCCTTGTCACACATTTAAACCATCTGTATCTACCTGTAGGACAGTACAAAACACTGAAAGACGAGCCAAAAATGAGTATTATACTAGTCAATAACACCTCCAGTTACTAAGAAGGTATGTATAACATGTAATATGTCTGTATATGTAGTACCTGTTCTGTAAGAATTACAGTGTAATCAGTGCATATAGTGGAAATAGCTATCTTGTAGCAATGTATTGTTGAGCAGTAGTAATGCTTGTAGTATTCTATGTGTGTACTACTGCAGGTCACAAGGCAAACTCCGCATACAACACAAGGGATGATATGGGCTTGGAACTCATCAATTCGCTTGCAGCCACTGTCAGTGTCAGGATTCGTCCAACAAGTATGTGCTATAACAGGGGATATTATATGTTGATATATTGTAACAGTCGACATATGTATGGGTGTATAAGTAAGATGAACATGTCAAAGGTGGGCTTACTGTGCAAATATGGTGTGCATTGTGGGATATTGTGTCAATAACTGTGTAATGTACAGTATTTTAGGCAGATCTGTATTCCATTCTACATAGCAGTTCTGTTATGTTATGCAAACAGTAGTTATGTTTGTTGGAAATTGCAATACTCAATTACAGGATACATATCATTTGTAATAATCTGACAGTTTAGCAGCATGATAGCAAAGATAATTGGAAGAGCTAGCTAACTATCCATGCACATAATACATGTAATATCCACCTCTCAAGTATTGTTTGCAAGCAATAACAGCAGTGCATGTGTACATGTTATGTAAATGTGTAGGGACCCTTGTTACAGGGCTGGAGCTCTCTAGCATCATTTGCAAGCAATAACAGCTGTGCATGTGTACATATTATGCAAATGTGTAGTGACCCTTGTTAAAGGGCTGGACCTCTCTAGTATCATTTGCAAACAATAACAGCTGTGCATTTGTACATGTTATGCAAATGTGTAGTGACCCTTGTTACAGGGCTGGTCCTCTCTAGTATCATTTGCAAGCAATAACAGCTGTGCATGTGTACATGTTATGCAAATGTGTAGTGATCCTTGTTACAGGACTGGGCCAAATGGCTATGTGCATACCTACATAGAGTGGATATTGAGAGTAGAGACACACTGGTTGAACTACCAGGTTCGTGTAGCCTAACTTCTCATTGCCAACCTAACAGCCGCTTGGACATACTGTATGTAAGGTAGTGCACAGTACTGGTAAGGAAACAGGTTGCATATCATCTTTAACTCCAGTGTAACATCTGCAGTAAGAGTGTATGATGTAGGAGACTGCTGCCCATGTGTAATAGCCACTTCACAGGTGATGGCTTACACTGTCTGATTATATCCTGATCATGTTGATAGTGGCATCAGAGTCTATTGATACATGACGCTGTTTGGAGAGTGGGTGTCTGTGCCCAACAGAGCTCATAGTCCTGGTGGATATGTGAGTATATACCCAGAGAGAGGAACAGACCTGTAGACACTTGCATCATCTGTAATCAACTAACAGGATGTGATGTTCTCCTCAGAGGAGGATTGCTGCTAAAGGTAGCTACAATGTTTCTGTAATAGCCAGTGTTGTCACGTCAATAACACAGATATTTACATGTGAGCATCACTGTCTAAAGCATCTTCATAAGAAATAAATAAACTAAATACAGTACTTGGTACTTGTAGTACTGAATGCTCATACAGGCATGTCCACTAGTCAGCTACTGGTGTTTAATAATGTCAGCTTTGTGTATGTGGCCATCCTGTAGGAATGTAATCTCTGTGCCATGTACACTGTGAAACCCACCTAACATCACGCCCCACAAATTGGGATGCAGCTACAGGGGTAAGTTGGAAGGCATCCCAGTCTACAGCCATGACTGGACTGGACAGTCATGAGGTGTAGGTTAACACATGCATCTCATCATCACAACCTACACAACATACCCTTACCAGGACACAGTAAGGACACCCACACACACTACCAGAAATCACACACATTCACAGATGCTTCTAAGTATCTGGCCAAACAAGTGACCTCCCAAGTTGGATGAGACGGACAACGAAATACACAAACTGTATGACATAGTTTGCATAATTGTGCCACACCTCAGAATACGTGGCTGGAAACATGCCCAACAATACTCATTTGTGAATGCAAACTCTAGCACTATGTTACACATCAACCTATATGAGGGCATACATACTGTCAGCTGCCTGTCTGCCATGGTTAGCCACATACCCATACACTCAGACCACCTTTTGAACTATACACATGGCTCTGGCATATTCCATGTTGTTGTGCAGGATCTGTGATGCAGTAGCCTGGACTGCATGGAAACACATGTAGGAACTGTCAGGTCTTGTAGCCCATGTAGGCATGTCCCAAGGCCTGGGTAGCATTCTGCCATTGGCCAGAATGATACCGCGACAAAAGGATTGTATTCCAGAATTGTCTAGTGTAGTGGTGCAAGTCAAAGGTTATCCAGTATCTGCCTGCCTGGGATAACATTTATTTATTTATTATTTATTTAACATTTGTCGAGTGGGAAAGTCCGACTAGGTTCCACAGAGCCTGCTTTTAGCGGAGGCCCGGGGAGAAATGCTCCAGATGGTTGACAGACCATGATGCTTTGCCAGACAGGGCCTGCATCTGTCACCCCTGGGAATCTGGATACTGCCTAGGGCTCATGCTTCCCCTATAGTGCCTTCATCATGCACAGTTCAAGTGAAGGTTCGCTGCAGTTACAGGGACAGCCAAGCAATAAACTGCGGGTCTCACTACACAGTGATACGTCAGAAACACTATATGGACACACATATGTCCATTCCTAACATGGGGAACATATCTGTGCAGTGGCTGAGATATGTTTCAACGCTCTGGAGAGCACACCTACATGACCATGTTATAACACATACCTCACCACTTGCCCATTATCCTTTATTGGAACACATGGGCCGCAGGTGTGCCCATATTCCTGAAGGATATATACACCCCCACACTAGTTGCACTTGCATAACTTCAGATGCATTATGCTGAGCAACTACCTTTGTCCCAAAGTGGAATTCAAATTGATCCTTACGACAGATCACCCACCATGCTGAATATTTCCCTACTGTCATAATGTGCTGTAATGGGGAAGATTAGTTCTGAGACAGAAAACTATAATAATGGCTACTCTTAACTATTCCACTGTGAACTGGGAAGACTCATCATGTACAACACCTGCGCTCAATGCATGTTGGATTCCATCAACCCCAATGACCTGGATGACAGTAGTCACACAAACATGGCTAACAGTATGCTACACATAGTCAGTCTCCAATGCCAATGTTATGTTTCCTAAGAGCAAAGTGGTGACTGTCATGGCACCCATGCAGATGGACAATGCATGTGCAAATGCTAAATCCTACACAAATAAACCTTAAGCAGTCACATATGTGCAATGATTGTGCCATTGAAACAGTACCAAGATTCAACCAAACACAAACAAGAAGGCAAACTTGTGGTACCATGCTTTAAACTGTACCACAGAAGGTAGTAACTGTTGCAAGAGTGAATACACATGAGTGTAGGTGATCCCTGGTCAGCCTCAGTAAGATGCAGATACACCATATAAAACCACACAAAGCTACTGTGAAACTAATCAGCCACATATTATGAGGCCAAGCACAGAGCATTTAATAGCTGTGTTATTAATCGTAATGGCAATGACAAGACCTGCTGTGCTGCACAACACTATGGCATGGGAAGTACGGCACCTACAGAAATAGCACCTATTCATCCAGCTAGGGTCTAGGAGAACCTAACCCACTCCCACCCCCAACAGGTACACTTAGTTATATATCAATGTACACTACAGGGCCCCTGTAATAACAACTATGCAGGTACAAGTCGCACTCTCTAAAGCCATACATACAGCTTTCATGGGACCTGTCAACATCCCAGGGTGTATCCTACACAAATGTAAGAACAATGAGCTATCCACATACACATCATGTTCAATCATAGCTCCATGTCAGGTTGTGTACACACCAAATGGTGCACAACAACAGTTACCACACCCCACAAAGGGGGAGACACCATTGATAATGCTAAATAGTGCACAACTACCATGCTGAGTCTGGTCTGTAAGGCCATGAACCGTGATCAACATATTTGATGTACTCAGTACAGATGCAGATGACAGTAGGGTTGATTCACACTGCATATCATGACCTTGCCAGGTCGTAGGACACCATCACCCATACTGAGTTCCAGCTACAATCAGTAAACTAGGTGTATATTCCTATGTCACAGGAGTGGTTGGCAACTGGACTGCTGGCAGAACCAACACAACAGAAGGTGTCTGACTAATACACACACACCAAACCAGTGCCAGCCATAGTAATACAGGGTTAATTCCTGGTACTCCCCCTCTTTGTTATCTATACCACGCAGACTAACACAGAAGGCATCTGCCTATTGATGTTTGTAAATGACTATGAACTAGGAGCAATAGTTGACTCAATGTGTGCTGCGTTCAACATACAGAAGGGCCTTTGCATGTCAGATGTGTGGTGTGTGATGTATGGCCACAATCTGACAGCTAAGTATTGCATTGTCATCCCCTATGTTAAAAACCCTGTACCCATGAACTACCACCTAGGCAGCGGTCAACATCATGGCAACTGTTTGTGTATGGGAGGCAGCTGGACAGTAGTCTTTCCTTTGATAGTTACTTCATGACACCAGTCAGGTAGTCATATGTGGCACCCCTAATCATGACAGGGTGCCATCCAGGAATATAGAGATAATTGTTCAGCCATACTCAACACTCATATGACCCATACATATTTCCTTTAAGGGTTATTGCCCATGTGTAGATGGCCTACACTGCACTTCCTAATCCCTCAAGTTCACTATGTAGCATGCAGCCTACCCTGAATAAAGCCATGTCCAACCCAGAGGTGCTGGACATGCTACACTTAACACATCCTGATCCCAAATAAACATATACTTCATGGACATCCACCTTTCTAGTACAAGGATCACACCATACCTGACAGATCTCTGTCCCATACACTTAACATACTCTTGCCATACTATGCATCCCTGTCCAGCTAAGCTGCACATCTTTCCTCTCTGTGACATGGTGTGATGACCGCATACCAAATATATCAGTAACCCTATGGATCAGTTATGTGGCACTGCTTAAACTGGCCACTGAAACTTACTTGTCTGTTGCCTACAGCTAGGTAACCTGTCTGCCTAGGCTCATAAATGACCCAGGGCATATAGCCTACTAGATCACTATGACCATACATGCTATAGTTGATATCCAACCCTGCAAATACCATCAGGCTAGCTATTGTCCTATGTGTTACACATGTGCAACACAGGCAATACATGGCAGGATGCTACACAGCTGTACAGTGCCATGTAGAATAATATGGCAAAACACATACATGCTTGCAAGTCTGCAGGGTCACAGGTCATGCCCCTAATAGCTATGTATGATTATATATGTGACATATACAGAGCATTAAGGTTGATTGCATGGCTGTGTAGGTTCTGTAGTGTAGTGGTTATCACATCTGCTTCACACGCAGAAGGTCCTGGGTTTGATCCCCAGTGGAACCATTATACAGATAGCCTAGTATGAACCTATGAACCTATATCACTGCTGGACAGAGGCACGGCAAACTAATGGGTATAGTATTCTTCAACCTAAGGGGTGGTGAAAGCCACACAACTCTGGCTAGGCTTATAAATGCCCTAGGGCAGATAGCCTAGTATGAACCTATGAACCTATAATATGAACACATCCAGGCATGTGCTGATAGGTAAAGACACCAGTACAGGCAAACAGACATGCCCACGTCAAGACAACATCCACATGGAGTATGGGCAAAGTCATCACATGACACACACATATTTGGTGATAACATCACATCACCAGTAAGTGTCAAATGTGTGTGACTTAAACATGTCAGTGGTGTTAGTGTCATGTAGATTTGCAAAGACATATTTATAATCTTAATAAATGTGATACACATGTATGTTCAGCTGTACTTCTGTACTTCTCTGTGAGTTGCTGTGACCTGCCTCCATCATTATGTCTTCCAGGTATGCCATGTAGCATGCTGCCAGCATATACCACTCTTCAGCCATGTGCCACAGGATGCACAGCAGTGGGATGTCCTGTGGGAGGAACTCCACAGGAAGGTAAATGATGTTGGCGGTCACAATCGCACCTATCAGCAGGTTTGCCGACACTGCACTGACATCATAAGATGGGCGAAACAGCATGCAAGTGCAATTGCGAGGGAACAAGGTGCAACAGGTGGGTGGGGCCACTCACCCAGCCCCCACTCACACATACCGAGGAGCTACTGGCCAACCTGGGGACACCTGCAGACTTCCATCCGCAAGCTTTAGCTGGTATTGTGGAGGTGGGTGTCTCTCAACCACCAAGCCTGGAGTTGCCTGGTAAGTCAGTACTGCACATATAATACAACTATATTTCACATAGTTACATGAGTTACTACACAATATGTAATGTAACATCATATGCAAGGCATGTATGCACACATGCCACCTACTATAGTCTTCTCCTCTATGTATGCACAGATGTGCATACTCCATAGTATAGTGTATTGTACTGGCTTATGTGCTAACATGGACATTGCACCCTGTAGCTATTACACAGGTGTGGATAATGATCTTACTGCTGTGACACTCCTGTTTAGGTACCTCTGGTGTTTTGTAGTGACAGCAGCCTGTATCAGGTGAGATTGTTATTATTTACCAGGCTTGATAATGCACAGATCATATTAATTGCATGCTATCTGCCATAACACACGCACACATAATGTATGGTGGTCCTGTTAATAGACACTGGTCAGACCTGCAATGCATCACAGTGGTTACCCAAGTGAAACAATTGAAGACTATTGGAAACACCTACACTAAACCTTCCAAACTGTCATTGCCAGATGTATGGACAACTGTGAATACAATGGTGGAGGTGTGTTTCACTGTAGGGACAGGTATTACATACCAGCATTATACATGTTGGGAATACAAACAGTACTGTACAGAGAGCATATGTATGCACACACTCTAAATGTGTTGCAGCTGGAGTATGACCAGCCCACAGGATACACCCTTGTGTATTATACCCTTGCTATGAATGTCACACAATGTCATGTGCTATCTGACATATCCATGACATGTAGTGGGCTGACTGCAACACTGCTAGACTATCCTGCAAAACATGATGTCTCACATCCCATACATACCACCCTTTGTCTGCATAACCCTGTCCTCAGTGGAGCATATGACATCTATGGGTCTATGTCATATGGGATAACACTGACATGTGAAATAAGATGGCCATCACAACCATTGGACAGAACATGTGTACACATGGCCATGGAGGATGGCCAGAGACATGAAGCAACACACACAGTAGAAGTGATGTACATGTGTGTACACCCTGTTGTACATTGACTCGACACAATACAACTATGGCCTTTGTGTAATGGTGATATTGCACATGTGAAACACTAAACATTATACAGGCCTGTGCACAGCTTGTGTAGGCATAACAAGAACATAACATGTCTTGAACATCTTGAGTGTGTCATGACATGAAAGCATTCACCTATACAGTATCCAAATACATGTGTTGCACAACATACACATACAACCACATCAGGCCACAGATACAGTACATTCACCTTGCTGGTGTCAGACATCACTGTCATGCCTGCTCATCATGTGTGTGAGGTATACAGATGGCATGTGGGACATAGAGTACTGCTAAGTTAGCCATGTGTGGGCATAGTTGCCAGACAACAGTAATATGATTGCAGATGTGCAGGGTTATCATCTGTATACCCTTCTGTGACCTCTGTCACACATAGCACATTGGGTTTAGTATGTATACACCTCAGTGACGTGGGTCACATTCCACATTAGATATGTATTGTATGTGAACATAGTCATGGCTATGAACTGTGTCAGTAACTCACACTGTATAGCAATTGTGAAGCCACATGATGCCCTGCAATGGCTATGCACATCAGCTCAATGTGCAGTATGTCACTGCATATTTTTAAGGTGGACAGATAACATTGCATCAGCTGAAGGCCCGTGTTAGTATAACACTTCCCTGCATTGGGAAACCATTACCATACTGTAGATTGGAAAGGACACCATTGTGTTCCACATGTATGCATGTCATTCAACACGTCAGCAGAAGACATGTCATACTACATGTGATTGGCAAGGTCATACTCCACACATCAGGCCGGTGTACTGTAAACCTGTGCTGGTCTGTGGCACCATTGCAAAGTAGGGAGAGCCATGTCAATTATGTGTGTACAGCCACATGCACAATGTCTGTAGACTCAGCTCAGGGGTAGGCAGAATAATGTTGAACAGACATGCACTGCTTTGGGGAAGATATGCAAGCTAGGGATCAGGCAAACATAGTATTCAGTTGACATACCCTTCTGCTCATGTCCTCACAAATAGGGGTGGTGGCCAACACAAAGCATCAGTGGCAGATGTACAAAGGTCAGCGATGGTCTGTTAACATGTGGTGTATGTTGAACATACCATGGCAGTGCAGTGCAACAGTGAAAAGTGCATGCATTGTGTTGTAGGTATGAAGCATAGGCTACTTACACAAATGGTTCAATACAGGTATATATGCTAACCACCACTATAATTGTGTAAGGTGCATGCCACCTGCTATAACACATGCATGCTGTTGTGTGCAACTCAGGGATGTATGATAACTACCACTATAACTGTCTAAGCTGAATGCCATCTGCCATATCACCTGCATGTAGCGTGTGTCTGTGTGTGTCTGTGTGACAGTGTGTGTGTGTGTGTGTGTGTGTGTGTGTGTGTGTGTGTGTGTGTGTGTGTGTGTGTGTTTGTGTGTATGTGTGTCTGGTATAACTTGTAATGTACAGTTCTTGTCTTACCCTCACAGGTGCTGAAGTACGTGCATTGCCCTCCTGCGGTCCACCTGATGTTAGTGTCCCCACAGACTCTAACAGTGATAATGATAGTATGATTGAGGCACAGGCAGGGTTGTCAGGGGCAGAATCCATGCCATTGGTTGCCATTCCACCTGTATTCCCCTCATTCTCGCACACAGTTATCCTGCCTACACATACCCCATCATCACCGGCCATAGAGGAAGGACAGTTGGCGGGTGGTAGCATGGAACAGGGAAGTGTGGAGACTATGGAAGGTGTGCCTGCACACCATGATCCCAGTCAACTGACTAGTGCTGTCCCACACAGGCATGTGCCCAGCGCTGCTTGTAGGAGAACCACTGGCCAACATGCCCCTGCGAGACAAAACCCATCAGCTGGAGTTACCAGACGCATGTTTCGGGCTGTAATGGAGGCACAGGCATGTTTTGAATGACACAACAGAGAAGGTATGAAGCATCAGAAGGCTGCTGTCCGTTCATTAACTGAAACATCCAGGCAATTGCAAATGCTCACCATCATCTTGCAGATGTTTTGGATAGACAATTGAGTGACATGGTGGGAGTCCTTGACCATGGCATGTCAATCCTAGAGTGTGGAATCTGTGCTAGAACATCTGGTGGGAGTGAAGCATTGGGCACGTGGACGTAGGTCAGCTACATCACCTGTTGAAGGTCTACGTGAACATGCTACTGCACTTGCCCGCTCCCATAGTGGTGGCTGCTGCAGCAGTGCAGCTGGTGCTGTGCAGTCCACACCATGACACAACAGGCCACATGCACGTGGTCCTGGATGGTTCCAACAGAGACACAATTCCAGTGGACATGTGTCATCAGACAGTACCCAATCTGGACCCCTGCCTGGTAGTGTTCGTGCAACCCCTGGCAGGCACAGGTCACATGGCCTTGGCTGGACACCGTGAACTGTGAAACCTGCCTTGTACAGTCTGCAGCTGTTAGTAATACCCCTGTGTAGGACAGCCACATGCCAAACCTGTGTGCATGCATACACACACACACACACCGGAAACAAATATAGGGCACCTGAACACACACACGCATAACATCCACACACACCCAATGATATCACAGGCCCTAACACACACGCATAATGTCATCCAATGGCACATCCTAGGCCTCTGGCAAACATTATCACCCTGTGCATATGATGATGCCTGTGCCACATCCCTGTCATCCACACCATTAGTGCAGGGACATGCTCATATGGTCTGACGCACAGGGTGAACATACTAGGTAGACAATTGTAGATTAATATTGTTGAGTAGTGTTGACAGGCAGCAGGCATATCATGTATTACAGCTTTAGAATGCATTTTCTACATTTGGCAGTATGTATCATGTGTAACAACACGAACAGCATGTTGAGCTTAATGTTCTGCCTTCCTCTTTCAGGTGTAGCTGCATTTGCCATGAGATGTTGGTGTTTGCTGTTAGTGTCCCATATGTACATGTTGACTACTCAGAGGTCTGTATGACAATACCTGCATGCACTTTGTAGCTTCCACATCACAGTTATAATCTCCCATGTTTCAATTATGTTTACTGTTCTAATGATCTAAGAGCATGATAGCTGTGTAGTACGTTGCTGTGTTCAGAGCTGTCACATCCATAATGGGTGACATCACAGGTATAGTTACCTGGAGCAGGGAGGAGGTAAAAGAGTGGTATGGCGGATAACAAGGGTAAAGGCCAGTGGAAATAGTGGCTTCTCATTGGGAAGCAGTAATACTCACTGCCATGACAGCATGCAAACACACCCACACACTCAGGGATTCACAGACACAGTAACACACACACACACACACACACACACACACACACACACACACACACACACACACACACACACACACACACACACTTGCCAGTATTCAGATGAGAACCCCTGCCCATGTGTATAACATCATTATAGTACTACACAATTACAAGACGCACCACCGAGATTACACATGTACAGGTAGTCAGAATGGCCTAAGATCAAGGACATTGACAGGGATACTACAGTGCAGTGAGTGTATGTGGGGAGGGGGGGTTCATCAGTAGGCTATGTAACAACAGGTCACACCCCAGGGTGTACATGTTAACAGGTGGTTAGAATGCCCGTCTAAGACTGATGAAGTCAACAGGGATACTAGATTGCATTGAGTGGATGGGGGGACGGGGCATTAACATTTCACTATGGTAAAATACAGCCTCACTCCAGGTACCGGACAGCCATACACACACACACACACACACACACACACACACACACACACACACACACACACACACACAAACACAAACACTGTGGCATTCGCAAAGATATACACCTATGTCACACACATACAGACACTTGACATGTGTGAGGTTCAACCACCTGCATATGCCTTTCTTTCTACACTTCACTCTGTACTGATGTCAACAACAGTGTTCAGGAGAGTGAAAACATGTGGAATGGATTACTAAAGCCACACATCTAGCACTGGTTAGCATAAGCATCCAATGCAATTGTCTTGTAGGTGTCAGGGTGTTACTACTGTGTGTAGGACATTTGTCTTGGAATGCAGCTATATGGGTAAATGAGACCTAGGTATTATCCATACACACTTGAAACATGGATGCATGTGCTCTGTGTCAAAGACTTGTCATTCAGTCATGAAAGCCTGGAATGACAGACATTGGACAACCTCATAATAACAGCAGGACATTGGCTCATTGTTTTGGTGTAGCAGTTGTCACTCATCCAATGACATCACTTTGAGTGGCAGTAATGTGCTTGGTAGCAAATGCCTCATGTAAGGTGAGGACAGCAGCAGAAATTGTGTATATAACCAATGTGAGATTTACTTAGGGTAGCAGTCCTGCTAATAATGACAACTACTAACACAGCCGGGAGAGGTCATCTTGATACCTGCACCTCAGTACCATTATACAATGTGGCTCACACATTATGCTTGCACATACAACTGTTCCATGTATATAGCCACTGTCTAAAACCTGCTATCAATGAATGCCTTTCAGGGCAGCAAGGTGTGTGACACATGCTGTAGGTAGCATACACCTGTGTGTCCCAGTTAACCTTTTGTCTGTCATGTCCACACATGCATGACTGTGTATACTTAACATATATATGTCAGTACTTCATGTACATGTATGCATGTGTATCACACAGCACAGACACAGATATATAATTTACGGGCCACATACAGGTATCAGGTAGTAAACCGGTATGATGTGCATATATACTGACAGGTAAGATGTGCATAGCTGTAAACCTGTGTGTTTACAATAGAAGTCCATTACAATGTGTTCTGTACATGTAAGTGTATGAGCATGCACAATGTGGCCTTCTGTGGTTAGAATCGGAGTTCATCCCAAATAGCCGTGTGCTACTAAGTATGAGCGTACCCACTGCCACCTTGTGTAATTTGAGTCAGTGCATCCAACAAGCCCTTTGTTACTAAGTGTATGAGCATGCCCAGTATAACCTTGTGTAGTTGTAGTCATAGTGCATCCCAAACGGCCCTGTGCTACTAACTGTATGAGCATACCCACTGTAACCCTGTATAGTGATAGTAGCTGTCCATTCCACAGATGGGCATACTCCAGTTCGGGGTCCTGTTGTGCTACAAATATACCTCTCAGGCCTACCTATGTACTATCTGCAGATGATGTGTCTTGTTTGTGCATACAGGTTGTAATGGACACCTACTTTAAACACACAGGTTTAGAGCTATGTACTTCATGACTGTCAGTATCCCTGTTGTTGTCCTCATTCTTAGAAGGGTATTCTGACTGCCTTGCAATGTGCAATCTCTGTGGCGCGTCTTGTAACTGTGTAGTATTGCAATAGTGATCTGTAGATAGGCAGGAGTTCTGATCCCACCACTGGCAACTATGTGCATGTGTTTGTTTGTGTGTCAGCAAATGGCTGAGTGTGTTTGTGTGTCTCAGCAAATGCCGGAGTGTGTGTGTCAGCAAATGGATGGGTGTGTATATTTCTGTCTGCATCCTGTCATGACAGTGCGTTTTGCCGCATTCCAAAGAGATACCACCTTTTGTACTGGCCTTTATCCTTGTCACGTCATTTCCTTTGGAAACCTTCTGTTCACAAAGGGTGTTCAGACGTGTATGTATATATATATATATATATATATATATATATATATCTGTGTCGTCTGTGTATATGCATATGTATTTTATATATATATATATATGTGTGTGTGTGTGTGTGTGTGTACACATCCCATAGGTGCATATATATATATATATATATATATATATATATATATGCAGTTATGACAGTTGTACAGATATAGACTTGTCTTTGTTGTTTCACAGAGTACAGTACATTCAAGGGTACTGTATATATGTACACACAGTGACTGTCCCATTTGGTTTCAGTACTGTGGAATACCTGCAGTAAGATGTGCATTCTAGACTCCATGCAACATGTATGCAACCCAGATGGCTTAGTGGTACGTCCAGTGATCTCAGTGTGCATGGTCCAGGGTTCAAGACCTGCAAGCTTTGTTGATACTGTCAATTAGGACTGAATAAAACACTTTTAAGTAGTTGTAAGCTGGTGTAAATGTGTTTTCATGACAGTAAGCAGCAGGTACATGCAGGTAACAGACATGTACAACTCGCAGTACACTTGAAATGCCCTTCTTTGGAAATCCTGCTGATATCATGATCTACGAATACACCTCTGGGATTCCTGTACACCAATAATCTCCATGCCGTGTGCTGTAACTGCATAATGCTGTAATGTGCTAAACTACTTTGGTAGGTGTTCTAATCCCAGGCAGGCCAACTGTGTGTCTGTCTGCCTGAGTAAGAAACAATGCTTTTTAGAGTATGCACACTCTTTACAATTCACATACTCACCTTTGGCAATCCTGCTGATGTCACCCACCTAGAAATACATCTCTGGGACTGCTGTAGCCCAGTAATCTCCATAACATGTGCTGTAACTGCGTAATGCTGTAGTGTGATAAACTAATTAGGTATGGTTCTATTCCAAGACAGGCCAACGGTACGTGTCTGTCTGCCAGAGAAAGAAACAATGCTTTTTAGAGTATGCACTCTTTACAATTCATACAACCACCTTTGACAATCCTGCTGAAGTCACCCACCTAGTAATGCACCTCTGGGACTTATGTAACCCAGTAATCTCCATAGCGCGTGCTGTAACTGCGTAATGCTGTTGTGTGATAAACTAGTTAGGTAGGGGCTCTCATCCAAGACATGGCAGGTGTGTGTGTGTTTGACAGTCAAAGCCTGTGTGGAGGTGGCTGTGAGTGTCTAATCACTGGACAAGTTGGGGAGTGGATTTTGTAGTTTTCCTATATGGTGTCCATATTATATGTCACAATGTCCACCTCACGAAGAGTACAGATGTCAATCAGCCAAGGGACTGTGTTGGCAAGCCATACCCCTACATCTGGCAAAAGGCCTGGTGAACAAAGTATGCAACCCTACTATTACCAGGAATACGTTCTAAATCCAAGTGTCATACACAAACATACTTGCCTAGAATATCCCGCTATGCTTCTGGTACCCTGAACACTGATGACAGATAGTAGGCATGGTGTGATTGCAGTGGGCTGCAGAGTGTATGGCACCCTGTCCAGTAGTACAATAGGCACATAATTGCAGACAATGTCCCTTCACTATGTTCCCCACTAGATGCCTGCAACATATGTGGTGCTATCAAATGTGATCCACAGAGGCCATACAATACCTAACATACGTGCCCTGTATGGACAGATGCCACTGACACCAGGGAGTACCAGTATCATGCTATCAATGCAGGTGCAGGGTCAACCTGCTGTCTATAAGCAGGTCCTGCCACACCAAGCTAGTAATGGCATATCTGAGGATATCAGTCTGTGTACACAACATGTGCCGGCCAAACCAGGTACACTTGTACATGTCACTGTACATTATTTTGGGACATGCACATCCCAGGCAATGTCCATGTCAAGGACTATCAAACACAGGCATGGCATGCATTGCAAAGCAAAGGCCATACACAGTTCATGCAATACCCATCTGTGTGGGACATTGCAGACACTACACCCCTGAACCACACTGTACACCATTTTCAGGTGGTGTGATGCCAAGGATTACCCCTCACCCAGCCTTGTACAGCCATCTTGCACAGCCAACCACCACACACCCATGAAGCAATGCACACATGCATGTAAGTACTGGCACCTTGTGTCTGCATGTGGGGGTATGATGCTCCCAACCACAGTCACACCCAATATAACTCCCATTGGCATACCAACTGATGTCAGACACGTTCACATGCCCTAGCCTATAGAACCTCCAGATATCCCCTGTGGTGCATGTAGTACCTGTGCATTACTGCAGTGTGGCAAACTAAGTAGTTAGGAAGTATATTTGTGGGCCTGGCAAAGTGTGGCAATGTGTCTGAGTCCCTTAGATAGTGTGGTTGTGTTGACAATGACATCCGTTCATGTGGACAGCCATGTGTGCTACACATTATGTATGTCTACTATATCTCTGTTGCATATGTCACTCACCAGCACACATATATGTTCTTACAGCACACCGCCATATCAACTTCGTGGCACATGGAGTAACTGCATGCACTTGTAATAGTAATAGCTAGTCAGTCAGGGGTTTGAACCCCTGTACTGGTAGGTGTGTGATAGACGATGCTTAGGTTTTAGTCTCCAAGCCCTTCTCTGATGTACTTTGCCTCTGTCTGTCCCTCCCACACACTCTCTGGTGGATGTGGAGTTGTACACCTGCTCAGCAGCAGCTTGTGTTTTGTAAGTGATGGCCATGATCAGGTGATGGCCTCTGTACCTATTGCAGTCCTCCTCTAGCTGATTGCATGCGGAACAGCTTTGGTGATGTTCCCATAGCCATTCACATGGAAACACAGTACAATATCTAGGAACATCATGTTGGTGTTTGCCCATGACAGTCGCTGTGAGTGGAACCTGGATCTGGTGTTTGGTAAACGGCATCACAGATGATATCTGGAAATTCCTCAAACAACATACACAGTGGAAAATAGCCTAAAGACAGGAAGGTGATGTGCCAGATATGACTACAGCATGTAAGTGTAGCTATGCTTCATTGAGACTACTGCCAGTTTAACAAGTTGTGTGTGGTAATGGCTATTCTGCATGTTTTAAAACTGACAAGAAAGAGCTCTGTTTGTGAGGGAACTCCCATCTATAGGGCCATCTGTCGACTGGTCAGTGTGTGGAACCATTTGTTTCCTGTGTTACTCACTGAACATACATCTGTGAACTATAGAAGCATAGTGTGAGGATTGCAGTCAGCACATGGTGATAGTGATGAGAGTTCCTGCCATCGCATCCCTGATTGGACATATGTCACATGAAACAGTGGTATGACAATCACTGTCTGAGGTTCGCACAGTGACATGCCAATAATGGGCCACTGTTCATAGCTGCAGTCACAAGACTTCTACACCTTGTACAGATGTCATGCAGTACATATGCATGTGTTGTGCTCCCTCTGCAAATGTATACCATCTGTTGTGTTGGGTTGATGGTCATATCTATGCATGCTGTTATAAGTAATCTTGAATGATGTTGACTATTACTAAGCCATATCTGTGTTAAAACTGCAACACCGTAGGCTATATGGGTTTGGAGGTCCCGGCAGAACCTCCTGTCCCACTTCAGCTGGCCATGGCACCAGGCACCAGCACATCTGGGGCCCAGCCTTGGACCTCCACCTCTGTTGGCTATGCACCACCTTCTGGTGGAACCGCCACTGAGGATGAGGCTTGTCCCCCCTGGGAGCAGGTCCAGACAGGAACTGGTCTGCTGTCATACAGTCCCGCACGTGGTGCATAGGGGGCTGAATAATGGGTTCCGAGGCCAGATACACCAGCTCAAGGGCAGAGTGTCACATTTAGAGGGTGAGCCTGCCTCTCCTAGACAGCCCCCAGTACAGCCACCTTTGCGGCTGTTTTGGTGCAGTGGTGGCTGCCCATGGCTGTGGACCTCTGTCCCACTGTTTCCATCTGGGGGCTCATAGGCTTGTGACTGCTGAACACCCCTCCCCATCCAAGGTGTATCCCCCTACATGTGTCATATACTGACCCTGCATGCTGTCTTTATTGTCATCATACCCAACCTATCCTCCACGAGCATACCTACTCTCCTTCCCCCATATCCCACTCTCACCCTACGGAAAAAAAAGGCCAATCAGTTCCTAAAACAACATTTGCCCCATACATAGCTATCCATTTCACACAAGTGTCCACTGGACACATGTAACCTTTTTAATATGCATCACAACATACTCCAGTTGTCCTCACCCCTGTCTCTCAGATGCACGATCCTGGTATGCACATGACTCCTAAACGTTCCAGGTACAAGTGATGCAGATGACCCCATTGCACACACAACACTACCGGTCCCTCTTTGGTTACCCCATTTACCTTTTTCATGATGATGATGTCGCACACAGCACCTTGCAAGAGTACTGTTCTCACATAATGATCCAACAGGAACTGTTGTGTTAATGTAAATAAAATGGACAGAGTGATGTATTTGGCCAAAGTACAAATGTTTGAGTGTATTAATTACACATGTCTGTCTGAGGGAGTCTTGATATTACATAGGACAACACCACTACATAATACAGGTGTTGCTGGTGTTTCCCTTTTCATACCTTTTTAATGCTTTGTTGTCACATGGGATGTTCTTGATATATCTCTATATATGTATGTATCTATATCTGGACATAAACACACACATATACATCTACATGATGGAATACATTTCCTATACTGTTGAATGACTGTGCTGGATAATATGCTTATGATAACATTGGTTGTCTGTATATCTGCCATGGCTTAGTGGTAAATCACATTGGCTGTGTGTGCAGGGTCCTGGTTTCGAGCCTTGCAGAGGCCATTTATTTTGTTGCTGGGCAGAACAAGGCTGTTGGATAGGAAGTGATTAAGGCACATTAAAGCAGTTGTGAGCGGGTGTGCATGGGTTTGGTGGAGCTAAGCAATGCTAACCTCTGGTTACAGTTTCTTACACTCAGTTAGCCTCTACATTGCTTTACCAGTGTGATACTCGCATACCGGCGGCCAAACAGGCTTACACCCGCTTGCTCCTGCACTTGCAAATGCACTGCATTTGGTGTTTGCATCTGACACTCACACCCCTGGTTGGGAATGAGGACTATGATATTACCTTGTGATGCCTATTACATCGGATTACATGCCTACAGTATTGGGTATGACTGCCCATTAGGCGAATGCATGAGGTTCAACTGTACGGAATCCGCAGCCTGTCCAGAGTTTGATTCATATTATTAGTGTGTTCCCCTTACAATCTGCACCTGTCTGGCTAAAACATGGCAACTGACACTCTTCAATACAAACAAGTAATTGGGTTTTGGAACCCACATCCTTCAGCCGAGTCATGCTACTGCATACCTATTAGTCTATCATCTTTCTAAGGTTGTAAGTGGAATATGTGCTTTCTGTCCCTATCAGACCTCTTAAATGATTGGGAACAAATATCAACTGAATCAGGGACATGTCATGACAACATCAGGGACACATTTAAAATATTAGTGCTATTAACCTGACACATTGATAGACTCAGAGCATATGAGTTAATACACATTTTCTGAGGTAAATGATGGTTATAACTCTTAATTGTTGTCATTATTCATTACTTGTAATTCACCACCTTTCCTCCAAAAGTCATTAGTTTTAGGAGGGATTAAGTGGGACAGAGTTAGAATTTGAGTCAAAATCAGGGACATCCCTGGAAATCAGGGACAGTTCAGATGTATGGTCCCTATTTGTTCCCTCAATGGGTTATGTCCTGTTCAGTGGATTTGCTGTTAGGGATTGAGAGGTATGGGCGTAAGCTATGCCCTTTTCAGAATATTAGTTACATCCTGGGGCAGTCCTAATGCGACTGCGCTAGCCAACACCTGAATGCCTAGGCCCATAATTGCATACCCATAGTTCCCCCACCTGTCCATCCTCTACAGCACTCATCCTTGCTGTGGGTGCAGGTGGGGTATAAAGACACCACTACACACTGCCCACTCTCTGCATGTCGGGACACATGTCGTACTTTGTGTCGACCCATGGGTTATCAAGCGTGCACAACCTACTGGTCCATGTACGTCTACAGCCTGGTTGGATGAATCATTACAGGAACTGACTCCGATGATCATTAATTTTTGGGTGTCCCACAAGGGACATTGATGCCTTTTTTCCAAGATTAGACCTGGCAGGTCTCTCCCACTGGTAGTATCCTGCCGGTGGTCTGGGAAGCAGTGGTGTGTTTACTTTTATTGTGTTTCTGTATGTCTCACTGGCCTAGCCGGGAGGGGGTTGATGCTACATCTTACATGTTTGTTTATTGGAATGCTCACCCCATATGCATGGCATGTGAACATATGTAATTTGTAACTGCTGTATCATATCCTAGCTATATACATGTGTATATTTACAGTCACACACACACACACACACACATACATATATATATATATATATATATATATATATATATATATATACACACATTACTATATTACTATATACAGATATATCTGTATATGCATGCATACATGTATGTATTTATATATTGCTGTCTATATCTCTCTCTCTCTATATATATATTTATATATATATATCTAACAACATGTGGGTGTATGGGTGTCTGCATATGTATATATCTATATGTGGGTATGTATATGTATTCTGTCTCTGTATGTATACATTTGTACTACGATGATGGAGAGGTTTATCTCTATGTCACTATAGGTAGATATACACACACATACCTCTACATATATACATCTACATCTGGTTATTCCGTTCCTTGCCATATAGATTACACTTTGCTGCAGTGGGACTCAAAGTAGGTGTGGCTGCTCGTTGGGCGACGCCTCTGCCCAATGAACACATTTGCTTACATCCCTGGGGCTGTCCATATAGGCCCACATCAGCCAACACCTGCACACCTAGACCCAGAACTAGCTACCCATAGTTCCCCCACCCGCACCTTCTATTCAGCCCCCATCCTTACTCTGGGTCCTGGTCGGTTATTTGTTTTAATTAATTAATTTATTTATTTTATATTTGTTGACTGGGATAGTCCAACTGGAGCCATGTCCATTTTCAGTGGAGGCCCGGGGAGATAAGCTCCAATTTATCAGATACAATAATACAAGTAAAACAAGAGTACATAAGTAGTATTACCAACGAATACGTAGACAGACATGAGATACCCCGGTTCTAGTCAGGAGAAAAATTAACAATAAATAGTTAGTTGGGTTATTCACATTCATGTTGAAAGTTAGCCGGGCTTGTTGCAGTGGCAAAGCCAGTTAAATGCCATATGTTGTTTGAGTTTAGTTTTAAATTGTCCTAGGGAGGAGAGCAAAATATTATCACCTGGAAGTAAGTTCCAAGCTCTGCCTGCAGCGTTAGCAAAGAGGGCATCTCCAGCAGTGTTGTTGATTTTGATTGTCTGAATTAGAAGTTTGTTCGAGGATCGAAGCAGTCTTGGATTGTTGTGGGGGGTGATAATATTTTGAAGGGCTGGTGTGTTATCTGGGTTATAGAGGATTTTGTTAGCCATGGTCAGCAGGTTATATTGTATGAGACTGGGAAGTTCTAGCCACCCAAGCTGTTTTAGATTGATGCAGTGGTGTGTTTTACAAGGCATTCCAGTGGCAAACATGGCAATATGATTGTAACAGGTTGACAGTCTATTTAGTACAGATTTGTTTAGATTGGAGAGAAGGGGGGAAGCATATAAAAGTGTTGAGAGTAGATGAGAGCGAGTTATAGCCATCTTAGCTGGAGCGGTTAGGAAGGCTTTTATTCTATACAGTGACCCAATTTTTTTATTGATGTTCTTGATTGTTTGATTTACATGTAGGTCAAACTTTAGGTTATTGTCAATAATGACACCTAGTAATTTTGTAGAGGGGTCAGGGGAAATTATTGTCCCATCTTTTGCATTTATGGTAAAGGTGAAGGCGGCAGACCTATGAGTTTGTAGAGAATAACAGCATTTTAGTTTTTTTGGGATTTAGTAACAATCTATGTTCAGAGAGCCAATTTTCTGTGGTATTAAAGGTGGACTGGGTAGTGACCCTCAGGTCTGTGGGAGAAGTAGCTGAGCAAATCAGGGTGGAGTCATCAGCGTATTGGATACAGCTGACATTTGGTATGACTGTATACATGTCATTAATAAAGATGGAAAACAGTAGGGGCCCTAATATGGAGCCTTGTGGTACTCCAAGGGTGTTTTGTAATAGATTAGAGAGCTTGTTCTGCCATAGGTCAGCCTGTTGTCTTCCATTTAGGGAGGATGTAAACCAAAAAAGGGGATTAGTATCAAGGTGGAAAGTTGGTGATCAACCATGTCACATGCCTTGGAAAGATCCAAGAATAGGGTAAGAGGATATGTGATTATTGCTACAGTTATTTTTTATGGTATTGGTAAAAGCCATTAATGCTGAGGTTGTGCTATGGTGTGGATGGAAACCATGCTGGGTATCTGCTATAAGGTGATTTTGGATTAGGTGGTGCATAAAATGATTTTGTATACATTTTTCCATAATCTTTGCAAGTGGAGAAAGTATAGCTATGGGTCTATAATTGGAAAATTCCATAGAGGAACCTCCTTTATGTAGTGGGATTACGTAGGATGTTATCAAGATGGTGGGAATGTTAGCTACTGCTATGGTATGATTGATTAGGATCGATATTGGACAGGCAATGGCATCAGCTGATTTTTGAAGGTACTCAGCGGGGAGCTGGTCAGAGGAGAGTGTGGTAGGTTTTAATTTTTTGATCATGTTACGAATAAGAGATGTGGACACTGGTTGGAAGGAGAATGAGAGTTGTTTTTTAGAGGTAGAAGTATCGGGGGCAGGGGAGCTAGAAGGTAATTGTCTAGCTAGAGCTTGAATTGATTCGGTAAATAAATGGTTAAAACTGTCACAGACCTCCTCTGGGGATTTATCAATGGTGGCAGCAGGGATAGGTGTAGATGTTCTACCAGGGCGGAGTAGATTGTTCAGCCCAGCCCAGAACTTCTGAGGATTGTCCTTGTTGGTTGTCTGTAAATTGCAGTAGTATTGTTTTTTGTCCTGTAGAATGAATTTTTATGAACACACCACTACACGCTGTACACTCTCCACTTCACGGAACAATTGTCTCAACCCATGGGTCATCAGGCTTTCCCACCCTTGTATTCCCGGTATGTACACACCCCAGCCAGAATGTTCGGTGTATCACCTTCTTTTGGTCTTGTCAATATTTGGGGTGTCCCACAAGGGACACTCCTGTCTGTGTTCCAAGATTCGATTTCACAGGTGCACTGTGTACCCCACCTTGGTTGTATTCTGCCTGCGGTCTGGGGAGCACTGGACTATTTACATTGTTTGTGGGTTTGTGTGTATGTTTCCCATACCAGGCTGAGGGGGGGGGGGGGTGGAAGGTCATGCTACATGTTTCATGTTTCTTGCTTGGGGCTCTCACTTCCATTAGAATAGCCTGTGAATATATGTGATTTTTGTGTGCTGTTTCCTATCATAGATGTATATCTGTGTATATCTAAGCACACACACACACACACACACACACACACACACACACACACACATATATATATATATATATATATATATATATATATATATATATATATATATATATATATATATATATATATATCATCATCATCTTCTTTCGGCTGTTCCTGTTAGGTGTCGCCACAGCAGATCACCTGTTTCCATTTCTTCCTGTCCTCTGCATCTTGCTCTATCACACCAACCACCTGCATGTCCTCTCTCACCACATCCATAAACCTTATCTTAGGTCTTCCTCTTTTCCTGTTACCTGGTAGCTTCATCCCTAGCATCTTTTTCCCAATATACTCAGCATCCCTCCTCAGCACATGTCCAAACCAATGTAATCATGCCTCTTTGGCTTTGTCTCCAAACCTTCCAACCTGGGCTGACCGTCTAATATACTTATTCCTAATCCTGTCCACCCTCATTACACCCAGTGCAAATCTTAACATCGTTAATTCTGCCACATCCAGCTCAAACTCCTGCCTTTTTGTCAATGCCACTGCCTCCAACCCTTATAACATAGCTGGTCTCACTACCCTCTTGTAGACCTTCCCTTTCACTCTTACAGGCACTCATCTGTCACAAATCACTCCTGACACTCTTCTCCACCCACTCCATCCTGCCTGTACTCTCTTCTTCACCTCTCTTCCACACTCATCGTTACTCTGAACTATTGACCCCAAGTATTTAAACTCATCCACCTTCACCACCTCTACTCCCTGCATCCTCACTATTCCTCTATCCTCCTTCTCATTCACACACATATATTCTCTCTTAGTCCTGCTGACCTTCATTCCTCTTCTCTCTAGAGCATATCTCTATCTCTCCAGGATCTCCTCCACCTGTTCCCTACTCACATTACAGATCACAATGTCATCTGCAAACATCATAGTCCACAGGGACTCCTGTCTGATCTCGTCTGTCAACCTGTCCATCACCATTGCAAATAAGAAAGGGCTCAGAACTGATCCTTGATGTAACCCCACCTCCATCTTAAATGCATCCATCACTCTCACCGCAGACCTCACCGCTATCACACTACCCTCATACATATCCTGTACCTCTCTTACATACTTCTCTGACACTCCTGACTTCCTCATACAATACCACAACTCCTCTCTAGGCACCCTGTCATATGCTTTCTCTAAGTCTACAAAAACACAATGCAACTCCTTCTGACATTCTCTGTACTTCTCCATCAACACTCTCAGAGCAAATATATATATATATATATATATATATATATATATATATATATATATATATATATATATATGTGTGTATGTATATATATATATATATATATATATATATATATATATATATATATATATATATATGTGTATATGTATATGTATATGTGTGTGTGTGTGTGTGTGTGTGTTTCTTTAAAGCAATGCATACCCTGAGCAAATGCACTTACACACGCTTACTGGTGTTTATATATGCTTAAACCTGCTTACTAGTGCCTTATTCATTATGACACTGACACTTCGCTCCAGTTCACTTTTAATTGCTATTTTGCAGGTTATACAGTAGACAGATGTCGAAATATGTTCATGTACAGATTACCGATGGTAAATGGTATGTGATGCAGTGGGATTTGGAACGGGAATGTCTGTTTGTTAGGCGGTTGCTCTAACCAATACACTATTGCTGTGCTGATTCATTTGCATATATACCCATATACCCATGACTCCTGATTCCCCAAACATTCACCCCAATACCTCCCTAACACTGCAGTCATCCATTCACCTGTTGGATTCACGGTGTATCCACACCACTACACATTGGCCACTCCCTACTCTTGTAGACCCATCCCATCGGTTGACTCACTCCATGTATCCTCAAAACTCCCAAACTTTTAGTCTACAAACATTGGTGACATGAGCGACCAAAAAGACAGTATTCTCCATTTTTGGGTTATCCCATATAGGTTCATAGGTAGGTACTAGACTATTGGCCCTAGGGCCTACATAAGCCTAGCCAAAAGGTACCCTGGCTTTCGCCACCCAAGAAATGTATTTTCCTGTGCCACTGTCAAGCAGAGCCACAGAAGTGATCCCGGGGGTGAATTTCCTATCTCCCATCCAGTCATCAAGATTTTTCTTAAAGAGTGCTAACGAGGAGCTTTGTTTGATATAGACAGGTAGTTTGTTCCAGAGTATGGGACATCTTTGGGACAGGAATCTATCCCTCCAGCATGTTCTGTTTATTGTGGTGACAAGGTTTAGGTCCCTAGAGCATGTAGCTCATAGGGATTGGGATTTATTTAAGTGGAGCATGTCTAAAAGCTCTGGGTTTGACATAGCTTTGTCTGTTAGGCAGAGATCACCTCTGAGTAGGCGATATGCGATGGAGTAAAGATGCAGTTTTTTGAGATGGTCTGTATAGGGCATCTGTTTGAGGCCAGTAATCTTTCTTTGTGAGGTATTTCTGCTGTCTTTCCAGTTGTTGTAGATGTCTTGTGAGGTACATACCAAAAGGGGCATTGTACTCTATAATGGGTCTAATGAGTGGCAAGTAGAGGTGAACAATGACCTCTTTTTCCCTGGATGAGGAACCTTTTGTGATGAGGTGTGCCATGTAGAAGGATTTCCTGAGCACTGTGATGATGTGATTATCAAAGGAGAGACTACTGTCCACCTGTGTCCCAAGGTCTCTTATCACACTTTCGGTGTTAAGTAGACTACCACCTATGTGGTAGTTCATAGGTACAGAGTTTTTACCAAAAGAGATGACAACGCACTTTTTGGCATTGAGCTTGAGGCCATGGCTTTGACACCAGGCATCTGTCTCAGTGACGCCCTTTTGTAGGATGTCCACATCTTTTGGAGTTTTGATTTTTGGCTCCTAGTTTGCAGTCATCTGTGAACTTCATTAGCCAAAGACCTTCTGTGTTAGCCTATACTGTAGAGAAGTAGATATCAAACAGGAGAGGACCCAGGATTGAACCCTGTGGTACTCCACTTGTCACTGGTCTGAAGTTGGATTTGGAGTTTACTACTTTCACATTGTGGGTTCTGTCAGTGAGCCAGTTGGCAACCCATCTTGTGATATAGGGATTTATACCTAGTTTAGTGAGTATATCTATAATTCCAGAGTGGGGGATGGTGTCTAAAGCCTTGGCAAGATCTAGATAGGCTGTGTGAACCACCTTACCCTCATCTACGGCTTTGGTGACTGCTTCAAAGAAGTCTATCAGGTTTAGGAGACATGATCTGCCTTTTACAAACCCAAACTGGGTGGGGTCCTGAGTTTGGAGATTACCAGTGTCATTGTTTATAAGTTCCATGATGATACGTTCCATAGCCTTGCAGACCAGGCTCATTAGGCTAATGGGCGGTTGTTTCCGGGCTCTGTGGTGGCTCCCTCTTTGCGGAGTGGGATAACCATTGCTGTGCGCCATTCAGTGGGCACATAGCTTGAGGTGAGGCTATGATTGAACATGGTACTTAGGTGGGTTGCCATTTCGTTCTGTAGTTCATGCAGAACACAGCCTGGGATGTTGTCAGGTCCCATTGATGCTGTGTTCTTGGCTTTGGATAGTGTGTTTTTTGCCTGTGCAGCCGTGATTACAGGAACTTTGCATTCTTCTGGTATAGAGATGGGCCCTTTAAGGGATGACAGGGGGGTAAAGTTAGCACTGAACCTATCTGCCAGGATGTTGACAATATCAGTTGTTTCTGTATATTTAGTGCCATTGTGTTGTAACTGAGAGCAGATCTGAGTGTTGCCATTGAGATTCTTGACATAGCTATGGAATGCTTTGTGGTTGTCTTTAGAGTGAGTGGCAGTTTTGTTTTCATTACTAGCTTTGGAGGATTTTATGAGGGATCTCAGCTTCTTACTGAGACGTACCAGAGAATTTCTCCAATCATGGGATTTTACTCTTTTTTGCAACAGTTTCTTTCTTCTGTTGTAGAGTTTGTTTATGGCAGGGGACCACCAGATCCTTTTTTTGGAGGATAGCATCTTGGTTCTGTTAGGCATTGCACGATCCATACACTTGTGTAAGTGCTTATAAAGTGCATTTGTGTAGGATTCAGCAGTCATACTTCTATTGTCCATCAGCATGGGTGACATGAAGTTTGCCACTTCTGTCTTAAGAAGCGTGAAGTTGGCTTTGGAGAAATATTTTACTGTGGTTTCCCTAATGGGGGTGGGGGTGGGATGTGGATGTCTAGGATGATTAGCTTGTGGTCGGATCTGACCAACGAGGAATTTACCTTTGGTGTGGAGCACTGGTTGCCCATGTTTGTAATAACCAGGTCTAGGATATTGCTGCCCCTGGTGGAGGTGTGGATAAGTTGATCCAAGGCATTGAAATTTATGAATTCCTGAAAACATTGAGCACAAGAGTTGGTACATGAGTAGATTTCCCAGTTAATGGTGGGGTAGTTGAAATCGGCCATTTTTAGGGTGTTAGGTTGTACCCTAATATTTTCCAGTGTATCAAGAAATGAGGAGTGGGAATCCTGGGGCATGGTGGGGTATCTGTAACAAACTACAATTTGGATTGCGGTTTTGCCCAGAGTTAGTTTCACTTGGATAATCTCGGATGCATTATGCTTAGCAACTAGCCTGGAGGTGTGGATATCCTTAATGAATATGAACACGCCTCTGCCTTTAGTGTTTTGGTCCAGGTTAGGTGGCCGAAAGGTGTGGTATGAATTATAGCCTGGTAATGCAGGGGTACTCTCTGGAGCCTTGAACCAAGTCTCTGTCACTGCACAGATGTCGATGTTCTCCATTTTAAGAAGTGCCTCGAGTGAGTGCATTTTGAGGTTTAGACTTCTAGCATTGAGTAGCAATACCCTCAGATTCTTCTTGCTTGTATCTGTTATGGTGGTGAATTTGTCATTTGAACCTTGCCTATAAAAGGCACTATAAGGGTGGCTAGAGCCTTAGCCAGTATCCAGAATCCCAGGGGCGACATGTCCCCATGGGACACGCATGTCTTTATGTCAAGATTAGACTCTATACTTCATTACATCCTTACTCCCGTTAACATGACACTACAATAAATTAATAAGGATGACTATGTGGTAACACACGTTACACATGAGAGCCTAAATATGTATGTGTTTGGTGTATTTCTTTTACAAATAGACCGGTTTAGTAATTGGTGTTGCCGAGGAAGGCAGATCACAGGAATGATTCCATGTGTAAGAAAGTCTTCACATTTGATTTTTTCTGCACAGAACTGACTTCGAACATTGTACACACTTCTGCGTTTTAGCAGTTTTATCCCTTCCCTGTTATGCACAACCTATTATTATATCTACTGTCGAGGTTTGTAAGGGCACGTTCATGTTATTTATGCCTGAAAATGGAATGAATGTGTTACAGAGAATATACTTCTACATATAGATGTCTGCATGTGTGTATGTATATATATTTATAACGAACTCACTGACTTCCAGTAGGTGGTCCAATTAGAACCAGCCCATCCAACCCTGGCACACTTGGATCCATAATTTCATACCCATAGTTCCTCCATCCCACTCGAGTTCAACATACATGCATACCATCCATTGTCCAGTTGCTATTGCAGCGATGACACACCTCCACAAATTGCATTCTCCTGAGAATTAGGGGCCCTACACATATGTTGTCCCATCCCATGTATTCTCAGACTCTACCACCATTTAGTCCTTGAACATACCTGCCCTTGCTTGTGTAATGGTCTGATGGCCAAACAGTCTATCAATTTTTGGGTAGTCCCACCACAGTCTACCCTCTGATTGTAAAGTAGACTTAGCAGATCAACAATGTTATTCTCACTGGTAATATCCTGCCTGTGGTGTGAGTAGCAGTGCTTTTCTCACTCCTGCCCAGCTTGATATGACATATGCTGACCGCGCTATATAATACTGTGGTTGCTGTTGATTCCCTTCTCATTCCTTTTGTATGCTTTATTGTTACGTCATTCATTCTTTATATATATATATATATATATATATATATATATATATATATATATATGTGTATATATATATATATATATATATATGTGTGTGTGTGTGTGTGTGTGTGTGTGTGTGTGTGTGTGTAGATATATATATATATATATACACACATACATACATATATATATATATATATATATATATATATATATATATATATATATATATATAAATATATATCTGTACATACATATATACATTTCCTATGCTGGGCACTGCTTAGACCCTTGCAAGTTCACTCAGACTTGCTTACTGGTACTTATATATGTTTACTGCTGCTTATTTGTGCTTATACCTGCTTACTACTGCCTTATTCATTACGACAGTGCCACTTTGATTGAATGACATTTAGTTAAATATCTCATGTGATACTCTTATGTCGGGTTTACAGCAAAATGACATTCATTGCACATGGAAAATGATATGTGCTATTGTTGGGCTGAGCTTCTTGAATCCCGGGGATTGTTTATTTTCATAAACATTATACTCCATGCTTCCTGCTATGTATGAAAACATAGTGTAATATACAGCTGCATGAGGTTGTCAGTGTTTTCCAATGCTCTAGACATCACACGGTGACTTTCTCATACTGATTGCAGTACTTATTTACAGAAAGTATTTTATGGAGTTTCCTTTCTCATACTTCAAGATGATTTCATCGGTTTATCTTCAAAATGTCGAATGCCATAATGTCTAATGTTCATTTGTTTGAAAAATAACATCTAAACCCAAAACACTGAATGATCAAAATGTCTAAGTCATTTAATTGAAAAAGCATTGAGATCACCTCTATTTTGCAGGGGGGCTATGCCCCCATGCACCCCCCATGTGGAGGGCTGTGCCCCCCCACCCCCCTACTTAAATATACCAACTCTGATATTACACTACAGTGCAGAAATGGGAAAATTTGATAATTTTGACATTGTGAGTTTAGACTAATTTTATTTCAACATTTTGATCATTCAATATAGTGCATTCAACCAATTTATTTTCAACCATTTAGCATTCAACATTTTGAAGGTAAACCAATTCCATCCATATACATCTTCTAAGGTTATATTCTTAAAATTTCTTAACTCAATATTATATTACTAAAATGTTAACAGATTTTGATATTGCAAGACAGAGTCATAAGATTTTGGTATTGTAGAACATGGGCGATCAATATAATGTAATGCATGCATTTAGGTTGAGATACTGTGGTAATCAATTACAAATATGCATGTATATGTGTGTGTGTGTGTGTGTGTGTGTGTGTGTGTGTGTGTGTGTGTGTGTGTGTGTGTGAGTGAGAGAGTATGTGTTTTGATTATTTTGACAATGTTGAACCAATTTGATTGTGGCTTTTTTTTTTTTTTTTTTTTAATTTTATTTTTGATATTAAAATGTCAAACAAGAATTCAAACAATTCATGACAAAACAGATAAATAATTATTTACAAAAATCCATACCAAGAGATTATTTCATATACTAAACCATTAACACTTACAGTAAATCATTTAGTTTTTGCCAGGATATGTATTGATGAGTGACATTTGTAGTTCTAATTTTGATAGTTGGCAAATTGTTTTTACATACAGGCTTAGCTAAACAAACAAATTCAGTAAAAGAGCGTATAGATTTACATTTCCAATTTTTAGTAATGACTTTCCTCGCTATAGCTAGAATAGACCAAAGAACAGGTATTTGTGAGGCTGGTGTAGAATCTGAGATTGTGTATTAAATAATATCAAAAAATCAGACCCTGTCTTACATTCTATTATCATATGAATCAAATCTCCATGAGAAACTTCACTACATCTCCAACAAATTTTTTTTCTGATTTATATATTAATCCAATTTTATGAGGTACTAAAAAGCTTTATGTAGAAACGTTCATGTATAAATTTTCCAGTAAAGTAAAGACATTGATTTTCCTGTAGATTTTAAGAATAATTTTTATTTACTTCTGAAGACTTCATTATTAATTTTTGTTGAGTAATTCGAAATTGACAAATGTGAAGTAACAAATTTATTTCTTAAAAATCTTATATGTTATGGAGAAATATGACTTATTCTAGACAGATTACTATTAACATATGAAAGAATATCTACATTTCAAGAATAGATTTGATTTGATGATCTAATGATACTTTTATTTTATTGTAAATATATTCCTTGCAAATTTATATATCTAACCAGCTATTTTTCTCTTGAATGTGCCGTGCTAAAAGATAATCAGCTAAATGAACTTTATTTTCATTAAGAAATTGATGCCAAAATGTGAAATTACTATTTTTGAGAGCTAATGTTTAAAGATTCTAAGCATCTATTTGCATAATCTATAGGAAATAATAAAAAAAAACTCTTTAACCAATAATTTGAGTTCATAAATCTCATAAAATTTAAAAGAATGGCATTAATAAATGGATTGAAAATTAACTGATGTCTATCATTCAAAATATATTCTTTTAAGACCCAATAAAATGTGTTAATTCCCAATTTCCTAAAAGATTCTATCACAGATTATTTTCTGTTTATATTCTCTCATATATTGATTTCCAACATGTGACATACAAACGTTTAGCCATAAAATTACTATTTTAATAATTACAGACTTTGCATATAGCTCAGCATTAGGAAACCCAATACCACCTTCCTCACAACATTTTGTATGCCAGTCAAAAGATATCCCTGGTTTATTGGGATACCATAAAAATTTTAGTAGAATAGTGTTTATTTTTGTTTAATATTTTTAGAAGGAAGAATAACTGAGTATAAAAGAACATTTTTGATAAAATTATCATTTAGTCAAACTAAGTCTATTGTCCAATGTGAAAAATAATTTATTCCAATTAGTGATTAAATTAAGAATTATATACATTATTTATTTTTATAATTTGCCAATATCAAAGCCTTACTTTTGAATTCAATAGTGACTCTCAGATATTTAATCTGTGAATTCTCCCAGCTAAAATTTTTATAACTTTTTAAAAAGGTGGTTATCTTTTTATTAATAAGCAAAGTTATTGTTATTTTCAAAACAATTCATAGAGATAACTATATTGCCTTACAGAATTTCAGTACCACCACTTGTTAACAGAATATTACCAGTGAATAGCTCAATTTTAGAGGAATAATGCATCTATTTTAAAACACTTAATATTTATATTAGATCTTAAATAATTAGCAAACAACGCTATAATTAGTGCAAATAAGAAAGTCAATAAAGGGCACCCTTGTTTTGTGCCTTTTCATATATCAAAGGGACTAGACAAAAAAGAACCTATTTTAGAAAAAGATACTGAATTATAAAGCTTTTTGATTAAATGTATAAAATCTGAGGAAAATTTTTATTCATTGATTACTCTAAACAAATAAGGTCAGTTCACTAAATCAAAAGTTTTATCCAAATCTAAACTTAATATTTGAAAGTTCTTTTTTATTTTTATTTGCCATATCAATTAATGAAAAGAGTCTAATAATATTATCTTGAACTCTTCTCTTTAATATAAAACCAGACAGATCATCATTTATTAATCATAATAGCATAAGATTTAACCTTTTTCTATTATAGACATAAATATCTTATAGTCTGCATTTCAAAGGAAAAGGGCAATAAGACAAATGTAATGCAGAATCTTTATCTGGTTTTAAGATGGGTGTGAGAAGAGTATCTTCATGAAGGGGGGCTATTTGAAGTACTCTTAACTTCTTCAAAAGTATTTAATAACATTTTTAAAATACCATCAGGCAATAATTTATATAACTCAGGTATTATACAATCTAGTCCTGGAGCTTTGTTACTTTTAATATTTATAATTACCTAAAAGAAAATGACATATCAGTTTTATTTTTCTGTTCTTCAGTTAACTTATACTGTATGTTTTTATTCAAAAAAACTGTTCATTAAGCTACTATTATCTAGCCTTGTCTTGGTTTTATTAGGTTTTTGTTAGTAATTACTGAAACATTCTAATATATCTTTTAAATCAGTTATTCTTATATTTTTATTCTGCACTTTATAAGCAATCTCTTTAATATAATTTATTTTTTTCATATTTTTGGACATATATTCTGTGTAGACTCAGGATTTATTGAATATGACTATAATTTAAATGTTTCCAAATAATTTGAAATCTTATGGTGCAGCATTTCTAAATAGTTCTGGTTTAAATTTTTCAACTCTATATTTGCAGATTAATCTTTAGATTTTAAACTAAATTTTAATTTGTCAATATTAGACTGCAGAAAATTTAACTCTTTGCCCCATTCCTTTCTTTTACATATATACCCATTCTTAATTCTACCTTATAAATGAGCTTTTAATGTATCCCATAAATAGAATGTATAACCTCACCATTATTATTAAATTCCATAAATTGATTTTTCATAAAAAAAAAACATGCACTAAAACTTTTTATTTTAAGTACAGATGGCACAGCTGTGCAGAGGTTGTGTCATTGCCTCTTAGCAAGAGGTTCTCTGGTTCAATTCTCAGTTCAGGTGCCTTCTGTGTGGAATCTGCATGTTCTCCGTGCATCTGTGTGGATTTCCTCTGGGTGCTCCGGTTTCCTCCCACATTATAAAGACATGCATCTGAAGCATTTCTCCATGGGCCTCAGCAGAAAACTGACTTCTTCCAAATTAGACTTTCCCGGTAAACAAATGCTAAATAAGTATATATATGCAGGAAGTCTTTAACAATAGATTAAGTTATTTGAACTTAATGTTATAGTAAAAGTAATAGGATTGTGGTCAGTCGAAGGACAGAAAACTATTAATACATCCTCTATTTTAGAATAAAACACATTAGGTGTAAAAAAACTTATCAATATTAATTTGGGTTCCAAATCTAAAATAATAAAGTCAAAGTCAAATATAACTTTATTGTCATTCAACCACACACAATTGCATAGCTAAATGAAATTCCATTCCTCCAAGCTCAACATACAACAGAAAACATTAACACTAACAGATACACAGTAACAACAGTAACAGGTCACTGAATGTACAGAGGCTTCAACTGCAGCATCTCCCACTCTAGTATCAGCTACAGTTAAGTCCCATATCAGCTGCAGGCATGAAAGCTTCAACTGTTGCATCTCTCTCCAGCACTAGAAGCACCTAAGTCCCAGCCAGCCAACACCACAGAAGCTACAAACCACCACATCTCCACTCCAGCAACAACAAATCTTATTCGCACTCCAGACCTTCTGACCCTG